>NC_056736.1:454010976-454290976 GCF_019279795.1 Protopterus annectens
GGTTCTTTTCTAGGTATCTGGGGCATTTATAAGCCTAGCCCATAGTTATGTGGCCCCCCCCCTTTTTTAAAATAAAAATTCCCTTCTTTTGCGTGCCCTGAAGATTGGTAACCCCTTAATCTCAATTTTCCCCCCATTTCGACCCAAACAAAAAGGGTGCCTCCTACCGATTTTGTTCCACAGCATAGGGAGTCTCTGGGTGATGAATCTGTCCCTCCAGCACGTTCTATTTATAACCGTGTCAAGGTTTAAGTCTCCGTCCTTGTGGTTCTGAGGGATCTAGATTTTTGAGGTGAAGCATATTCATCAAATCTGGGTTTGACATGGCCTTATATGTCAGGCACAGGTCACCTCTGAGCAGCGGTATGAGACTGAATAGAGCTGGAGTTCTTTCAGTCGGGCAGCATAAGACATATTTTTGAGACCCTTTATCCTTTTGGTGAGGAACCTTTGGGGCCTTTCAAGCTGCAGCAGGTGTCTGGTCAGATACATTCCGAACGGGCATTGTACTCAATCATAGGTCTAATAAGTGATGAGTACAGGGGACGATGACCTCCCTTGATCTAGATGTGAATCCCTTCATGATCAGGTGGGTGATATAGAAGGTTTTCCTAACTACTTTTGCAACATGAGTGTCAAACGAAAGGCTACTGTCAACCTGGGTCCCCAGATCTCTGATGACTTTTTCTGTGCTCAGTGGATTGCCACCTATATGGTAGCTAGGGGTAGCCTTGTTTTTCCCAAAGGGTATGACTATGCATTTTTTGGCGTTTAACTTCAGGCCATGGCTCTGGCACCAGTTATCCATTTCTGTGAGGCCCTTCTGGAGGATATCTGTGTCAGATGTGTTTTCGACTATGGCCCAGTTTGCAGTCATCTGCAAACTTTGTCAGCCATAACCCTCCTGTGTTTGCTTGTACTTCAGAAAAGTAGATGCCGAACAAGAGTGGACCCAGGACTGAGCCCTGTGGGACACCACTTGTGACAGGCTTTGAGTCTGACATGGCTCCAGCAACTCTGACCCTGTGGGTTCTGTCACTTAGCCAGTTTGCAACCCATCTTGTGATGTATGGGTTTACATTCAAGCTGATGAGTTTTTCGATGATACCTGAGTGGGGTATTGTGTGAAGGCCTTTGCCAGGTCGAGGTAGGCTGTATGGACTGCCTTTCCTCATCAATGGCCTTGGTGACTGTCTCAAAAAGTCAACCAAGTTTAAGAGGCAGGATCTGCCTTTGACAAAGCCAAACTGAGTTGGATCCAAAGTCTGCAAGTTCCTATGTCTTTATTTATGAGTTCCATTATGATCCTCTCCATGGCTTTGCAGATAAGGCTTGTCAAGCTAATGGGGTAATTTCCAGGGTCTGTGGAGGCACCGCCCTTATGAAGTGGGGACCACAGTGGCACGCCACTCCTTGGGGTGTATCCTGAGGTGAGGCTAAGATTAAACAGCTGTCCTAACTGTGGGTTTAATTCCTCATTGAGTTCAGGAAGCACACAGCCGGGACACCATCCGTCCCATGGATGCTGTGTTTTGGGCCTTTGTGAGGGCAGTTCTCACCTGGGCGTTGGAGATGTTTGGGGGGCTACAATCCTCTGGAATAGATATCTCTCCTTTTGGGGGGGGGGGAGAAGTTTGCACTGAACCTGTCAGCCAGTATGTTGGCAATGTGTGTAGGTTCAGTAATTTTCACATCATTTTGAACTAATTCTGAGCATATCTGGGAGTTTCCTCCTAGGTTTCTAACATAGCTAAAGAAGGCCTTATGATTCTCTTTAGAGTCCTTGGCAATTTTTCTCTCAAAATTTGCCTTGGATGATTTTATGAGAGCTCTTAGTTTTTTACTTATAATGATCAAAGGTGTCTTACCTTTCAAGGATTTTGCTCTATCTTGTAGTAGCTTCCTCCTCCTTTTGTTGTAGAGCTTGTTTATGGCTGGGGTCCACCAGACTGGACGCTTGCCTTTGGTACAGAGAGTCTTAGTTTTGTTTGGGATTGCCTGATCCATGCAGTCCTGTAGGTGCTGGTAGAAGGCATTTGTAAGTGATTCAGCGGTTTGAGTAATGTTTACCACTGGCTCATGGGCCTTAAAGGAGACCACACTAGTTTTTAGAAGTGTGAAATCGGCTTTTGAGAAGTTTTTCACTGTGGTCTTTTTGTTTCAGGTGGGGCGGGATGAGGACCTCCAGCGAGATTAGTTTATGATCTGATCTCACCAGTGAGGGGTATACTTCCGGTGTTGAACATTTTGATCCCATGTTCGTGATGATGAGATCAAGTATGTTTTCTCCTCTTGTGGGGATGGTGACTAGTTGTTCCATGGCATTTGAGTTTATGAACTCCAGGAATCTTTGGGTTAGAGTGTTCGGGCTTGAGTAGTGTTCCCAGTCTATATTAGGGTAGTTAAAGTCACCTAGTATGATGGTGTTTGGAGATACATTTATCCTCCAATGTTTTCAGGAAGGCCATGTGAGGTTCCTGAGTTTGAGAGGGTGGCCTGTAACATGCTACAAATTGCAGAGCAGTCTTGCCTATGGTTAATTGCACCTGGATGGTCTCCGATGCATCATGCGTTGCCACCAACCTTGAGGTGTGGGTGTCCTTTATGAATATGGACACCCTCCTTTCTTGGTGTTGTCCGGATTTTGGGGCGGAACGCATGATATGAGGTGAAACCTGTTAGTGCTGGGGTGCTCTCAGGAGCCTTGAACCAGGTTTCTGTCACAGCACAGACATCGATGTTCTCCATATTGAGAAGGGCCTCGAGTGCGTGCATCTTGAGATTGAGACTTCTGGCATTGAGCAGCATTACCCTTAGTTTTTTTTCCTTTTGGTGTTCTAGGGTGGTAGGTTTAGAATTTGAGCCTTGCCTAAAAAGGCACTATGGGGTGGCAAGAGCCTTTGCCAATATCCGAAGCCCAGGGTGACAGGTGCAAGCCGCCCCTTGCGAAGCAGCGTGGCTTGTCCAGCATGTCATCCCAGGCAGACAGACATTGGATCCCTTTGAATGACACCAGAATTTAAGCCAATTATTAAAGCTGATCATCTTATCACTGTATTGTGGCATCATTCTAGGTGAAGGTAGGATACTGCTCAAGGTCAGGGTCATACCTGCCTGGGCTACATAATCAGAGAGCTCCCTCGATGTCCCTTTCATGTAGTCCAAGGAGGTGCGTCTCAGGTCGCTGACACCAGCGTGGACAATGACTGAGTCGTACTTGTACCTGCTGTCGAGACCTGAGTGCTTGGCGTTATGTGGCGGATTCTAGCCTGACAGGCAGCTTACTGTGACCTTCTCTTTACTCAGTCTGGTGAGCGGACGTCAGTGTGTCTGACTATGGAATCACCAATGACAAGTGTGTCTGGCATTTTGTTTGGCCTTAAGGGCTGTGACTGTTTGACACTCTGACTGTGTGGTCTATGTGTTGCATGTGTTGGGTCGTGAGGTGGTAGTTGTTTGGGTGTCTGCTTTGGTGGCCTCTGCTGTTTTGGTAAATTTTTGATCAGAGCCTCCGAGTATGTCTTTGTGTGAGTATGTGTATGATTTGAAGTTGTGATGGTACCATGTGTGACTGGGTATGTATTGTGTGTGGTTACCTTCTCCTCCTGTCTGGTCTTGCCAGTCCTATGTTGAGAGAGCTCAGCCTCCAGTTTGGCCGTATAGTTGCATCTCTCGCATGTATTTGTGTTTTGTGGGAGAAGGAGAGGATTGTCTGTGTACATGAGGCAGTTGTAACATTGCCTCAATATTCCCAGGTTCACCAGTTGAGCTGGAGAGGACACTAGCAACTGATCCTCGACATACTAGAAGTAGTAGATAAAGAGACTTTCAAAGGACTCGGGGAAGTGGGTTTTAGGCTGGTGGGGTACTATCTATAATAAGAGTGCTTTATCAAGGTGCAAGTACTGTAGGAGTAAGTGCTAGGCTTTACAGATAGAGAATAGTCTACTTGGGAATCAAGTAGAGATGAACTTTTCAGTTATAGGATATGCTGGTTAGATCAGCAGTACAGCTCGAGGAAGGTAGTTTTAAGGGAAAATTGGAAGAGTGGAATTTAGATGGCCCAAATAGTTTAACCTTGTTTAACCGCCGCTGCTCTTGTGTGCAACAGTGGTAACTCGCTAAATCGCTTTACGTGGCGTTTAGCGTGTTTTATAGCAGGGGCTGAAGGGAGCTAGGAATTGGCCCAAAACGACCAATGGACTACTAGTTTCTGGCTGAAACTTCACCAAATCAGACAAAAAGGCAGCTCAGTGCTTCCCACTCCCACTGGTAAGCAAAGAAACTTCCCTCCTTCCTAATAAGGCAATGGATCAGTAACAGGAACTAAAAACAAAGCCCAGGGATCAGCAACTCTGAAACTGGACTACTCTAGTTCAGTAAGGCGGGAAAACAAGAGATTTTTTGTTTTATTACAGAGACAAGGAAAAAGCAGACAGTAATTGCTGTAAATCGGCTAGCGCACTTTAGTGTGTAGCCTACAGAAACAATTTGCAACAATTAGTAACTTAAAGTGCAATAAACAGTGTAAAATGCAGAAATCACTTAAAGTAGCAATAAAAACAGGCAGGCGAAATGCAGTTGCTAGCTTAAATAACAGTGGGAAAGCCACAAAAAATACTTATATCTGGTAGAAAGTCACTCTTTTAGCTCTCTGCTGCTTGGATCACTCTGCAGGCCACCACGAGGATCTGTGCTGAGTTGGTACAAGCTGGAAAACGCGTGTTTAGCGTGTTTTATAGCAGGGGGCTGAAAGGAGCTAGGAATTGGCCCAAAACAACCAATGGACTACTAGTTTCTGGCTGAAACTTCACCAAATCGGACAGAAAGGCTGCTCAGTGCTTCCCACTCCCACTGGTAAGCAAAGAAACTTCCCTCCTCCCTAATAAGGCAATGAATCAGTAACAGGAACTAAAAACAATCATTTAAGTAGAGTTTTGACCATGGCTTAGTGTGTCTGCTTGTTTTGACCATGGCTTACGCTAGGGCCTTAGCAAGTGACTGTCACAACTGAAGGACATTAGCTTGGACATCAGTGGAACCATGGGCTACAATTAATATGGACAATACGTGCTGAAAGAGCAGACAATACGTGCTGAAAGAGCAGACTAGCAGTTAGTGAAACCTATGTCAGTAAGTCCAACCTATGTCAGTAAGTCCCTATATGCACTACTTGTCCGAGGACTTGTGAATACTTGTATTGGTATAGACCTGGTGGTTGTGTTGTACTGAGGTCATTAGTTGGAGAAACTATGCTAAACTGTTGGTTAAAAGTAATATCACATTAACTGTGGTGGACCATGTGTGTAATGTTGTGGTGTGAGTGGATGTCTGAGGCTGGCTACCGTGAAGTGGTGCAGTGTAGTGGCGCTTGTTTGGCAGCTGCAGTTGTAGGGACTGGTCTTTCTGGACAGAAGTGAGATTAACATAATGCATAAATGGCAAGAGGAGGCATGTTTGGGGTAGCATGAATAGCTGCAGGAGTGTTATGAAAGTGGTGAGATGTGGATCTGACTGCAGCTGCAAGTAATGTTGTGGTGCGAGTGGACCTCTGTGAGGCTGGCTACCATGAAGTGGTACAGAGGCTTGTCACGATAGTGCAATATGCAGTATTTGCTCCATATGCACATTGTAACCAAAAGCCAGCATGTGAATACATCATGCAAGTACTGACTTTTGACTGCTGCTATATAGTTAGGTGTATGCATTAATCTTATCCTGTATGGACAGGTATTGCACAATAACAGGCAAATTGGGATGCCACGTGGCACTATGATGTGGATAATGCTAGCTCAAGAATGGATGAACATGAGAAATGAGTGGTAGCTGCTGTATTTTACAGGGGGTGAAGATATTTGATTGCTGTCCCGAAAATAGTAAGGTAAGAAACTTGAAATCAAACATTTTGATACTGTCTGATATAGGAACTGAACATTGCAATGGAGAAGTCATATCTGCATTATGCAAGATATGCAAGGCAACAGTTAAGGGACTACAGCTAGAAACATTCATAGTGTGCCCATTCAAACTAACAGGTAAACAAAAGTAACAAAATAGTTACTGCAACTTGCTAAGAAAGAGCAAACCTACAGGTAGCCAGTTAAGTGAATGAAACCAAAAAGCCAGAGAATCATGGGAAATATTAACGACAGGAAAAAAATCTTAATTACATCTGATAACAGGTTGTTACATTTCAATATGTTCCTTTTATTCAGTAGTAGTGTAGTAACAGCGATGTTTTGAAACACAGAAATTTGGTATGTATTAGTTGTACATTCTGCATGGCAAATGATACTTGGTCTATCGCTTGCATACTTCTCTTGTATTTGCATCAGATACCGCTAGTGTGCAGTGCGGGTAAAACAATTAAGAAATTACCCTCGTATCAGAGGTGGCAGTGCAACATATTGATAGTGGCTTAACCTGAGAGTGGCTTTAACCAAGCCCCATGTGAAACCTGAACAAGCACCTAGAATTCAGTGTAGCTGCAACACCGTAAGTCTGAAGATGAATTCACATACATGAACAGGAGTAGTTGCATATTCATGTCTAAAGGTATATGGGCAAGGCAGGTGGTCACTACACTGAAAAACTGGTATGTAATGGTGGATAATTAAAGCCATAGCACCAATTCAACTGTAGTCTGGCAAATATTTAGTAAGGGATTTAGTCCAAGCACAAATATTTCTACAGTGATTCTTTCCAGTGTCATCCATTATCTGATTCAAGGTAAATTAACCTTGATGTCCTTTATTAAAAAAAAATTATTATTTTGTGAGAAGTGACTTCTGGACACACGAAAAAAGAAGGGGAAAATATAGCAATGTGGTTTGTATGTACAAAGACAAATCCAGGGACACTGCAAAAGTTTTTTTGCGAACCAACCAGTGCAGTAAAAAAATATGTAGGCAAACACTGAATACCAAACACACTTTGCACATGTAAATCATTTTTAGCAAGGTGGAAGCATGAAGTGATACCTTAGACACTTACACTAATAAAGATCTAAAATGGTTTAATATTTTAAAAGTTTTATTTAGCTCCCTGGTGGAAGATGTTACAGAAGTTGCTATATAAACTGGATGCTAATGCAGTCAAGTAAGGCCATGGCTACAGTGCAGCAATAAAAAATGTCCCCTGTAACAAAAGAAATGCTAGAGCAAAGATTCAATTACATGAGTCAAGCACCCTGCTGAGATCTGCCAGTCAATGAAATTACCAAGTCAAATTACCCTCAGGACTTTGACAGCCAGGGAAGCTAGGTGTTGCGGGGGAGGGTTGAAGTAAAAGAAGTGGAATTCATTGTCTCACAAATTAGTGCCATTTAAACTAAATTAGAAAAAAGGCAGCACTAAACAGCACTTTGTGTGTGTTCTGTGACATTTGCACTGTTTCAGTTTTAAGTAGTCATTCAACAGCAAGGAATGTTACTTTAACTGTTCTATTTTACTCAGAACTTTGTATGCATGCAACATCTATGAAATGACAAGAGCTTTAGGCAAATGCAGGCCTGCATGATGTGACATTTCTGAGCAAAACAATGACTTATGGGATACTGAATGGCAACCTGATTTATCCAAACCACGTCAATATGCTGTACTCCAGGTGGTCAGAGTCTGTAATTACATATAAAAATATTTAAAATCCTGTAAATAACCCGAGAGTGCTGTTAAAGTGTAGGAAACATCATGCCATGATGTTTTAAACATGTTTTTTGAGTCTGTGGGTACGGTACTCCTTTAACCATTACACCAGATTGACAAAAACAAAAAAAACTCCACCTGAATCAAGATTATATCACCCCAGATGGGGCTTGAACCCTCAATCCCTGGTTTAGGAGGCCAGTCCCTTATCCATTAGGCCACTGGGATCATACATGCATATGCAATTCAGCAGAACTGAACATATTATTTTTTTGCAAAATGTTCAGCTAAGTCAAGTAGTCTGCAAACCACCTGGCCTTTTCTGAGATCAGTCAAACAGTTTGCTACATCTTCAGTTTAAACATAACAGAATGCATAGAGAAGGGTAGGACAGTAACTTTATATCTCATGGAGGGGACAGGGGTTGCTTATATAGAATAACAGAGCTACATAAGCTCATCAAGATATCCATAAGCATGAAACTGCAGTGGTAAGGTTTTCAAACCACATGTAAAAAAGGGCAACACATTGCAAAGGGCTGATGAAGAAAAAAAGTATATTTGTTAACCAGGTAAACTCACTGACCTTACAGTCCTTTCACCTTATTTCATGAGCAGTCAATGAGCAAAATGTGGTTAAGTGACTTGCACAAAGTAACATAGTAAGCAAGTGGAGGCATGGGAACCAAATACAGGACTGCAGCATCTATCTCTAGCAACCCATATTCTTAAACTTCTGCTCCAGACTGATAGAGAAAGGGCAAAGAGGTTCAGAGGGCATATGGATGATACAAATGGTGTACATTTCCAACATGCAGGTGCACTTAGGTTCATAGGTTCATAGGTTCGTACTAGGCTATCTGCCCTAGGGCATTTATAAGCCTAGCCAGAGTATGTTTGGCTTTCGCCACCCATTTTAAATTAATTTTGTATGCCCTTTTTCGAGGTTAGTATACTGTGCCTCTGTCTAACAGTGACACAGAAGTGATACTCGGGGTAAACCTACGATCTCCCATCCACTCATCAAGATTCCTCCTGAAAAGAGTCAATGAGGGACTCTGCCTAACCTGGACTGGGATTTTATTCCAGAGTGAAGGGAGCCTCTGGGTTATGAATCTGTCCCTCCAGCATGTCCTATTTATTTCAGTGCTGAGGTTCAAGTCTCTCGAATGTGTAGCTCGATGGGATTTGGATTTTTTGAGGTGCAGCATGTCCCTTAATTCCAGGTTGGACATGGCTTTATACGTCAGGCACAGGTCGCCTCTGAGCAGGCAGTATGCCACTGAGTAGAGCTGGAGTTTCTTTAACAGGGCAGCATATGGCATCTGTTTGAGCCCTTTGATCCTCTTGGTGAGGTATCTTTGGGGTCTATCCAGTTGCTGCAGGTGTCTGGTAAGGTACATCCCAAAAGGGGCATTGTACTCGATTATGGGCCTGATGAGGGATGAGTAAAGAGGCACGATGACCTCCCCTAATCTAGATGTGAATCCCTTCATGATTAGGTGGGCTATATAAAATGTTTTTCTAACCACTTTGGCCACGTGGTTGTCAAATGAGAAATTGCTATCAACTTGTGTCCCCAGGTCCCTAATTACTCCTTCTGTACTTAATGGATTACCACCTATGTGGTAATTTGTGGGCACTTTGTTTTTGCCAAAGGGGATGACTATACAATTCTTGGCATTTAGCTTGAGGCCATGGCTCTGGCACCAGTTGCCTGTTTCTATGAGGCCCTTTTGGAGGATTTTTGTGTTGGCTGGAGAGTCGATTATGGCGCCCAGTTTGCAGTCATCTGCAAACTTGGTCAGCCACAGTCCTTCTGTGTTGGCCTATACCTCCGAGAAATATATACTGAACAAGAGAGGTCCCAGGACTGAGCCTTGTGGGACGCCACTTATGACTGGTTTGGAGTCTGACATGTCTCCAGCAATTCTAACCATGTGGGTTCTGTCCTTGAGCCAGTTTGCAACCCATCTAGTGACATAGGGGTTTATATTTAATCTGGCGAGCTTATCTATAATGCCCGAGTGGGGTATTGTATCAAAGGCTTTTGCGAGATCCAGGTAGGCTGTGTGGACCACCTTCCCTTCGTCAATGGCCTTGGTGACTGTTTCAAAGAAGTCGACCAGGTTTAAGAGGCAGGATCAGCCCTTAACAAAGCCGAACTGGGTAGGATCCAGTGTCTGTAGGTCCCCGATATCTTTATTTATGAGGTCCATGATGATCCTTTCCATAGCTTTGCAGACCAAGCTAGTCAGGCTTATGGGGCGATAGTTTTGAGGGTCTGTTGAGGCACCACCTTTGTGGAGAGGGACCACTGTTGCTGTACGCCACTCTTTGGGTACATATCCTGTAGTAAGGCTGAGATTGAACAGTAGTTTTATGTTTGGGCTTAGCTCTTCTTGGAGTTCATGTAGGAAGCAGCCCGGGACACCGTCTGGTCCCATTGATGCTGTGTTTTTTGCTTTGGAGAGGGCGGCTCTTACCTGAGCATCTGAGATGTCATGGGGACAGCACTCTGCTGGAATAGATATTTGCCCTTTTGGTGGGGAGGGGGGGAGAAGTTTATGCTGAACCTGTCAGCTAGGATGTTGGCAATGTCTGTGGGTTTGGTGTATTTTATGTCATTTTGGACTAATTCTGAGCATGTCTGGGAATTCCTACCCAGGTTCCTAACATAACTAAAAAAAGCCTTGTGATTATCCTTAGTGTCCTGTGCAATTTTTCTCTCGAAGCTGGCCTTAGACGATTTTATGAGTGCCCTTAGTTTTTTACTAATACTGATCAGAGATGCCTTCCCTTTTTGGGATTTTGCTCTATCATGTAGTAGCTTCCTCCTTCTATTGTATAGTTTGTTTATGGCTGGGGTCCACCAGACAGGATGTCTGCCTTTGGAGGATTGGGTCTTGGTTTTATTTGGGATTGCATGATCCATGCATTCCTGAAGGTGTTCATAGAATGCATTTATAAAGGATTCTGCGGTCTGGGCCGTATTTTCCACAGGCCTGGGGGCTTTGAAGGATTCCACCTCGGTTTTGAGGAGTGTGAAATTTGCTTTAGAGAAGTTTTTCACTGTGGTTTTCTGGGCAGGGGGTGGGGTCGGGATGTGAATATCCAGTGAGATCAGTTCATGGTCTGATCTTACCAGTGAGGGATACACTTCTGGTCTGGAGCATAGAGTCCCCATGTTGGTGATGATCAGGTCCAGTATGTTTTCCCCTCTTGTTGGAGTGGTAACAAGCTGTTCCATAGCATTTGAGTTTATGAATTCTAGGAACCTTTGGGCTAGGGTGTTGGAGCTAGAGTAATGCTCCCAGTCTATGTTTGGGTAGTTGAAGTCGCCCAATATAATGGAGTTTGGAGAGACCTTCATATTTTCCAGTGTTCTCAGGAAGGCCGAGTGGGGTTCCTGAGTTTGGGAGGGTGGTCTGTAGCAGGCTATAAACTGGAAGGCAGTTTTACCCACTGTTAGTTGCACATGGATAGTCTCTGATGCTTCGTGCTTTGCCACCAACCTGGAGGTGTGTGTATCTTTGATGAATATCGATACTCCCCCTCCTTTTGTGGTTCGGTCCAAGTTTTGGGGCCAAAAAGCATGGTATGAGGTATAACCTGGTAGTGCTGGGGTGCTCTCAGGAGCCTTGAACCAGGTTTCTGTTACTGCACAGATATCGATGTTCTCCATGCTAAGGAGAGTTTCGAGTGCGTGCATCTTGAGGTTTAGACTTCTGGCGTTGAGTAGCATTACTCTTAGTTTCTTATCCCTTGTGATACCTATGGAGGTGGGTTTGTCTTTTGAGCCTTGCCTAAAAAAGGCACTATGGGGGTAGCAAGAGTCCTTGCCAATATCCGAAAGCCCAGGAGTGACAGGTGCAAGCTGTCCCTAGCGAAGCATCGTGGCTTGTCGAGCATATCATCCCAGGCTGACAGGCATTGGATGCCCTTTGAATGACACCAGTACTTAAGCCAATTGTTGAAATTGATCATCTTGTCTTCATATTGTGGCATCATTCTTGGTGAGGGTAAGATGCTACTCAAGGTCAGGGTCATACCGGCCTGGGCTACATGCTCAGAGAGCTCCTCTATGTCTCTTTTCATGTAGTCCAGGGAGGTACGTCTCAGGTCATTCACACCAGCATGGACAATGACTGAGTCATATTTGCACTTGCCTTGGAGTGACCTGAGTGCTTGTGTTATGTGGCGGATCCTAGCGTCCGACAGGCTGCTCACCGTGACCTTCTCCTTGTTCAGCCTGGTGAGTGGGACGTCAGTGTGCCTGATGATAGAGTCACCTATTACAAGTGTATCAGGTGTGTTGTTTAGCCTTAAGGGCTGTGACTGTTCGGCACACTGGCTTTGTGAGATATGTGTTGCACGTATTTTGTTCTGGGGTAGTGGTTGCTTGGGTGTCTGCTTTGGAGGTCTCTGCTGCTTAGGCAGATCTTTATTTAGAGCCTCCGAGTATGTTTTTGTGTGATTATGTGTTTGGTTTGCTGTCGTGGTAGGTCAATGTGAGACTGGAATTGTAGTGAGTGTGGTTTCCTTCTCTTCCTGACTGGTTATGCCAGTACTGAGTTGAGAGAGCTTAGCCTCCAGTTTGGCTATATGGTTGCATCTCTTACATGTGTTGGAATTTGTTGGGAGGAGGAGAGGGTTGTCTGTGTACATGAGGCAGTTGTAACATTGCCTCAAGATTCCCAGATTCACCAGCTGAACCGGAGAGGAGATTGACAACTGACCTTTGGACATGCTAGAATAGTATTGGGAATTCCTTTATAATTGAAAACAAGGGCCAATGGGGAGTGAGGGTGTAGTGCTTTTAATTTTTAGTGCTGACTTATATAATTGCTTTAGTGAGCAAGTGCCAGGTAACTTAAGTGCAATGTGTTACAGGTAACCTAAATGCAAAAACGACAAACAGTAACTTTCTTTCAAGTGAAACAAGTAAACAAGTACAGTAAGCAATGCAGATATCACTAGGGATCCACAGAAGCGCTGAGAAGCCGCGTTTTAGGTGGAATTAGCGTTCCAGGGAAATAACAAGCAAACAAACAACAAGCATACAAACAAAGCTAGATTCAGCAGGCCTGGATCTAGTCTATGCTACAGCAAAGAAGGTGTACCAATTTCAGTAAGAAACCGTTCAAATATGCAGGCACTATAAACCTTTAACCAGAAATTCTCAGCTCAGAAGGGCAGAGTCCAGCCTCTCCTCCCACAAGAGTGCAGACCACAAACCTTCTTAATGTAAAATAACTGGCCTGAAGCCCAAGTGCTTAAACCAGAACTAATACATTTTAAGAATAACAGACACTGAGCTCTCAATCAGCAGTTCCCAACTTAGAAGGATGAAAGCTACCTGTCCTGCCACCACAGTGCATGCCACAAACATTCCTAATGTAAAACAACTGGTCGGAAGCCCAAGTGCTTAATCCAAAAGACTTAGAATGATAGCTACAATTTAATCAAGTTACTACTAAGCAGTAATAAATACAATTGAATACTTTAAAAATGCCTGGATTAGTGCTCAAGTTATACAAACAAAGCTAGATTCAGCAGGCCTGGATCTAGTCTATGCTACAGCAAACAAGGTGTACCAATTTCAGTAAGAAGCAGTTCAGATATGCATGCACTATAAGCCTTTAACCAGAAATTCCCAGCTCAGAAGGGCAGAGTCCAGCCTCTCCTCCCACAAGAGTGCAGACCATGAACCCTCTTAATGTAAAATAACTGGCCTGAAAGCCCAAGTGCTTAAACCAGAATTAATACACTTTTAGAATAACAGACACTGAGCCCTCAATCAGCAGTTCCCAACTTAGAAGGATGTAAGCTACCTGTTGTAAAACATGAATTTGGATGACAGATAGGGAAGACTTGGTCCACCTAGTTTGCCTCTTTCTGTATCTATTAGATAAGCTTCATAACTATGTACTTTTTCACCATAGTCCTAAGAATGGCCTTTGTATGGGTCACTGCTGCAGCAGCCTAAGCTGTGTGAGTTATCTCCTACTAAGAGTATAACAACCAGCACAGTTCCAAAGTTTCAGGGCACCTTCCACATGCCCCAAATCATTAGTCAGCTCAAGCTGAGCTGACTAAAAGACAGGTTTGGGTGCCAAACCTTTGAGAGCTATCCTGCATCTGAGAAGAGTGCTCCTCTGCTGCCTTTCAAAGACTGACAGTCAATTAACACTGTTCCATTGCTGAGCATATAAGATCCCTTTGGGGGGGGGGGTTACACTTTATTTTTATGACAGAAACTATTCTTTTTTTCTAATATAATAATTGTACAGTTGGGAAAATGAGTTTTTAATGACGTGACTTTTAATAACTTTTAAATGGAAACATCACTTTTTATCTTTGTGGTAAAAAGTATTAAAACTCAATTTAAACTACTTTTTCTTATGTGAAGTTTGCTTACTTTACTTTTGGGGATGGGATAAGTGTTTAAAGCACTTTTCAGTATGTTTTATGGGGAAAACTTAAGTTTTTTACTGCTTACTTTTTTGCCAACTATTCCTACTAGGCCTCTCAAGGAATCAGGCTTCTTTTTTGGCTAAACCATAGAACAACTTACCAGTTCCTTAGTTTTTCATTCTTCCAGCCACAAAAAGAAGAAATGTACTGTACAACATTTGCCACCACAGCAGACAGCCAATGTCCCCCAGCGTCAGATAGGTAACTCAGCTATGGGCAAAACTGGTTCCTCATTCCACTCATTTTCCCTGGCTCCTACTGATATTGTCTCTATAGCCAGGTTAGACATAGTCTGTGCAGCTGTTGGAGAGACTTTGTCAGGTAAGGGAAAGCCACTCTTGTCAGTCCTAGAAGAAGGGGTAAAGTGTGCTACTTTGTCTAGCCAGAAAGCTATGCCCATCCCTAGGAAGTTTTTTTTCTAGCAAAAGATGGTTTGTTTCTTTAGAAATTCCTGTTAAAAAGAAACAGAAACTTAGAGATATGTCTTCTCCTGTCTCAGTTACTCTGGACAGGAGTGATTTATTGGGCTTAACTCTATATAGGCTCTTGACCCTTCCTGTGTGACTGTTGTTGGTAAAAGATAAGGCTCTTGATCCTTCCTGTGTGCTGTGGTAAAAGATAAAGGGGTTCTTCATTATCTGATAAGATTCAAGAGACTGAGCTTCAAAATGAGTGCAAAGAGACAGATCTTGTTTTGTGTCCAGATTTCTGATTCAGCTTCTGAGGAGAGTATGGCTTTGGCCAGTCCATTTGAAGGATTTTCCTTCTCTGAAACTACCTGCAGAATGACTCATTTGTTTCAGTGAGGCAGTGCTGTTTCTCAGTGACTCATGAAGTATTATGTATTTTTACAACTGAAATTTCCAGAACCTACACCTTTTTCTCCTGTTCATTCTGCTTTGAAGAAACTTTTTGTCACAGCCTATAACTTGCCTTACAGCAAGCCTGCTGCCTCCAAGAAAGTAGACAGACTGTATAACATTTCTCGTACTTTTGAGTTTTATACAGTCATCCCAGATTAGCAGCTATTGCTTTAATAATTCCAGCTGCTTTTAAATATTTGGTTAGTACTAATCCCTGTCATTTTTGACAAGGATGAGAAGGCTTCTGATAAATCTGGAAGAAAAGTCTCTTGTTCTGCAACACTGCTTTTTTTAGAATTCTCATCTGTTGAATTCATATCTTAAAGTATGTGCATGCCTCTTGTGAGAATATGAATGATATTTTGGTATCTGTTTTCTCCTCTGAGGTGAACCCTGCTTTGTCTAACTTGATTGCTTGTGTGTCTCAAGTGGTTACCCATTGGTTGAAATGTGCATATGATTCTGTTGATGTTACTTCCAGGGCCGCTACCACTGTAACTGTTATGATGAGGTTTGTCTAGCTGCATTCTCAAAGCCCTCTAGATGATGATCTTTGTGGTAACTCACGTCTGGCCTAGGCAGCAGTGGTTCTCCCTTCATTTGTTATGGCCAGGGCCAAATACCGCAAGCTCCTCACAGACTGGATCTACTCACACAAGATCCAGGGGAGTTTAATAAAGCCTGACCCTAACAACTGTAACTGACTGCCTGTTTGATAGAATCTTAATACCTTTTACGCACTTTTTTTATGAGGATGTGCAGCAGGTATTAAAGAGGGCAACAAATTCCACTACTAGAAAATCATTTATTAGTAATTAGAAAATGTTTTGTAGTTGTTGCCAAGAAAAAAAAACACCACACATTTAGTGTTTCTTTGGTTCTACTTTGTGTGAGTTACTATCCTGTGGCTTATCTTACTCTTGCATCAAGGTTCATTTGTCGGCCATTTCAGCATGTCTGCCCATGGAGCCCCCTCTTTCAATACAATCTTATGTGAAAATATTTTTGAAAACCTCCTAGAAAACAACTGGCTCCTCTTTGGGATCTTAATTATGTGTTGGAAGAGCTAACTTTTGTTCCTTCTGAACTAGCTAATCAGGCTGACTTTAGGTTCTTAGCACAGAAAACACTCTTACCTATTGCTCTCACCTCTACAAGAAGAGTATCTGACTTGCATGTTCTGTTGGTGGGTCAGTCTTATCTCATTTTGCACAAAGATAGAGTTTCTATAAGAACTATTTCTTCATTTATGCCTAACATGGTTTTTGAGTTTACCTTAAGCCAAGCTATCCATCTACCTGTCTTCTTTCTAAAATCTAAAAATGAGGATAAGATTCTCCATGCCATAGAGTTCCACAGACAAGTCAGGTACTATCTTGACAGAACAAAATCTTTCAGAAGCTCTGACCAGTTGTTCATTTCTTCTGAAAGTAAGGGAAAAAACATCTGGTATCAAAGCAGACTGTTTTGAAATGGATATCAACCACAACAAGAATATTTCAGGCAGAGTCAATGTTCATTCTACCAAGGACTTCACTTTATCTGTGGCTTTTTGGAAAAGATAGGATTCTAGAAGTATTCTTGAAGCAGCAACTTGATCCTCTGTTCACACTTTTACAAAGCACTATAAACTAGTTTCCTTTTACAGGTGTAGAACAGACTTTTCTAAAGCCATTCTCCAGGGGTTTCTGGATGCTCATCCTTTCTCCTCCCAGTCATGTTAAGCTATGGTAACCCACCTATTTAGCTTAGGCTACTGCAGCAGGATCCATGTGAAGAACATAGTACATTTGTGTAAGTAAACTTACCATAATAGTAGACGTGCGAATGATCATTGCTGCAGTAACCACTCCCTCCCTCCATCCCCCTTATTTGTGTATGCTCTTTATGCCAGGAAGTGGACATTTATTATTATTTTCCTAGCAATGTCCTTCTCGGGTTTTAGTCTCCCTTTCACTTTTGGCATGAAAGATGTCAAGGGCTTGGGCACCCAAACTTGTCTTTTAGTCAGCTCAGTTCAAGGTGACTAATGGTTTTGGTTTGTAGAAAGTGCCCTGAAGCTTTGGGAGCTGGCCAGCTGCTATATCCTTAGCAGGATATAACTTATTTAACTTAGACTACTGCAACAGTGAACATTCAAACAGCTACTGGTACGTAAGTTTACTTAAACAAATGTACTATTTTTTAACATCTTTACTAAATCACAATTTACACAGTGGCATAGCTACATATACATTAATAGAATAGAAAAGAAACTATAATGACATTTTCATTTGGTTATTCTTGAGTTCAGTCACAGTTTTGCCCCACAACCTTTTCACGAAGGCCGCACTAACTTCATGTTATCAACACCATTTCTATGACAAATACTTCTTTCCAATTTGTTTCTTTAGATTTTGTCCTCTTGCTCTTATGTATTTTGTTTTTTTTTTTTTATGTCCTCTTAGACTCTGGACACCCTTGAGGACTTAAATAATAAACTACAACTCTACCTCTTGAAGGAGCTGCTTTAAGGAGTTTGTAAGTTTTCATTGTCCAAAATGGTACTACAATCTTGGACAGAATGATCAGGATGAAGTCAGTCTACAATCAAGGTGTGCAAACAGATCTTGAAACTTCATCATGTGAACTTGTATTTAGGACTAAAATTAGGATTTCTGGCTGGAAGTGTTTACATAGATACATTTATACACGAAGCAGACTCCAAAGAATTTTTTCTCAGGTAGACGGCAAATGTTGGAGATGTGATAAAGCAGAAAATGGTAACTGGAAACATATGTTTTGGGAGTGTAGCGAGTTAGCAGACTTTAAAAATTCCCTACAGAGTACTCTGTCTAGAATACTGGGCAAGCAAATACGTATAACTAAGGAACTTTTTTTTTGAGCTGCGATACAGGATCTGAATTACCTATAGATAGTAATGCCTTGTTAAGTTTAATTCTGGTGGCTGCCAAAACAGCTATTACTAGAAAATGGAAATCAAAATCTAAACCAACTATACTTGAAGAATGCCTCTCAACCATACTGAATTCCTCAGGATTTTCTGGTGTTGAGGCTAAAATAATGGAGTGCCACGAATTCCACAGTGACCCCTTGAAATCATGATTTTTTTTCTTTATTTACAATTTTTAGTTAATACAGATGTCATCACACATCACCAGCATATCCCGCAACATTATCAACGTGTAGGAGAGTGCATGATGATGTCAGCATTGTAAGACAGTGTCTGACCACTGACTGCCTGTCTAACTGCCTTTGAAAAAGGCACTATGTCTTTGGGGAAGGCCTAACTGAAACACCAGAAAGCATGCAAGGTTTAGGCGTGACAGCAGTGAGTGTGTAAGTACCTTTAATAGGTAGGGTTGCCAGCTTTCTTTGTGGCTAAAACTGGACTAAGATCACGCCCCTCACATCATCCATAACTCCATCCATTCCCAACCCCTCTCCCATCCATGCTTCGCCCATTTTGTGACATCACCGTGATGTCAGCTGATGGGAAAGACATCTTTTTCTGTTCTGGATGCCTGCTTTCAGCCGATTTACTTTGCTTTTCTGTAGAAAAGCATATTGAGTCTGCTAATTTAACAAATACTGATAGTATGTTTCCTTTTGTGAAACAGAATACTTGAGTTTGTACAATGTATTCCTGACTACCAGAGAATTGATTTGTGGATAGTTCAGGAAAAAAAATGGATAGGTGGTAACAGGGATGATTTCCAATTTCCCACCTTTTGGTCAAAGTTATGCTTAAATAGGGCTAGGGATGGACTGTCTGCTTCACATGGATCAGAAGCTTGTTCCAGTGCACACACGACAAAAGAAGATCATAAAATTTTCACTAGACACTGTTACAAAAGATAAGACAATACAACAAAAAAGGAAAAATGACAATAAGCTGCATAAATAAGAGAGAGAAAATGAAAAAAATGACAATACATCAATGTTTTTCTAGTTCTTGCAACCACCGACTCTTATGTCAGCTGAAACTTCTACACCAGAATACAAGGCCACTAAACATCCCTCTATATTTTTAACAAATCCAAAGTGCTGCATATTTAATTTCCCCCTATAAAAAGAGTAATCCACCTCTAAAACACAAACCAATCCCATTACAATTCAACAGTCGGTATACATTTCACTGTCACTCAGCTTTAAACCTTTTAAAACAACTGTAGGTACAAGTTTACTAAAACAAACTTTGCCAGACAAGTTTCACAACTTACCAGCCCAAATCCTACCCACCATCAAAATCTGGAAGACCCTACTGGCTCAGGGTTTTCTTGCAGTTTTTACTATTAGAAGTACATAGAGAGCAAAAACAAACAATTTGCAAGTCTTATCTATTTCCTTACATACTTGGATATTTTATGTCTACAGTACACAGTTGCTTTATGAGAAGACTTCAAAATAACTTTCAAAGTTTTTCAACCTGTTCTGAAGCGAAGTTCAACTTTTTCAGAAATTTTACCTACACGGTTTCTGGACCGGAACACCCAAAAAAAAAATCCAGTTCCTTCAATGCACATGAATACATTGCCAGCTAATTTTAGCACACCTTATTTTAAAGGTTTCGGATCTTTCAGCCTCCAGCCACAAAACATCAGTGGCAATATTCACCAAGAAAAGACAACAGGCAAGTGTCATTTACCCACATCTTCTAAAAATTATTAAAGAAAAATGAGTAGCCCCCAACTGGCAATTTCACTGCTCTCAAGCCTTAAGCAGGAAACGGTCACCATACCTGTCAATTCAAAAACTTGCAACCTAAGGGTGCGTTGCTGGCTTATTCATTGAAAAGATATTTAATACAGCCAGCTCTTCTAAAGACAGCCCCCTTCTGTCAAAATAACATGCTTTCTAAATCAAGCAAAGACTCACCAAGAAATTTTCCAGGAAGTAGGCCGTGATCATTTTTGCAGTTCTAAATACTCCTCAATGTTAGGTCTATCCCACTTATATCAGTCGCTCTGTATAATTCTGTTGAATACTTAAAAAACTGAATGAAGTCGTGGGCACCTCCTCTGCTGCATTCGAGGTTGCAATAGGTGTGGGATTGTGAGTGGCGCACGCGCCGAGAACTGTTTTGTGCGCAAGCGTATTTACAATGCTTGCATACATAAACTAAAAATGCCGGAGTATGTTTTTATGTTGGCATTCTTTCTTACTGTGTCTGGAGTCCTGTTTTGAACGAAATTGGTAACAGGACAATCTGTCAGAAAACCGGACAGCTGGCAACTGGTAACCCTATTAATATGCTGGCTGAAATTATTACCGAGCCTCAGTGTTTACATACAATGGCAATGTGTTTATTTTAAAGTTACAGTCTCATGTTTTCTCCTGAATGCTAAAACAGAATCTTTGTCAGGATAATGTTCTGTCAAATGCAATCCTGTTCTGTATATTGCAGCACTGTATCCTACTGATATCGAATTCTTATTTGTTTTGGTGATACTTTGAGCCCTTTTCCTGTACGTTAATAGGTTTATTTATGTACATATGGAATTTAGTACAATGCAAAAGCCCAGAGGGTTGGGTGCCGGGCTAGCAACCTGACCCCGTAAAACCATAACCACTACAGAAACGAGTACCTACAGAGCACTCATTCCCCAGTGTGCTGAATGGCACAAACGGAACTGAGAGAGAGAGAGAGCGAAAGAGAGAAACATGCAAATCTAAAGGTACACTTCTCATATCATAGTTTGGCTATAAAGTTTTGCTGTTTATTGATATTTGCTGATTACTTCTTCACTTGATTCAAGTGCACTTGTGAAATTCATAGCTGCAGAAGCATGGCAAGAAACTCTGTTAGTTAAACCCTGTTTTCCCATTTTATTTACAGCATTTGTCCAACGACTGCCACACATGTGAAGCATGGAATTCAGCATTCTCCTACAGCTCATAAAATATTAGTTGAAAAAATGATATTGCCACATTTCTCTGACTTCATTTTTTTCTTCCTAACAAACACTTGTGTTAAAGTATTTGAAAAAAAGAAAAGGAAGATACCCCCCCCACACACACACACACAGAAAATAATGCAGTTAAGTTCTCTACTTTTGAGAAATGAGTGACATAGCGCTTGAAAAAACATTTAAGCTGTTACTACTGTGCAAATTAAGACAGTAGATGCAGAGGAATAAGGCTAGGTGCTGTTAACAAGTTTCATCCTGTAGTCCATTGTTTGATTCAGTCATCCTGCATTTGCCTACTGTGTGACTCTGACTGAGCAAGTTACTCAAGAAGACCATGCTGGTGAGCTGAGTGTGTAAAAGGTTCATCAAGGTCAGTGTTCTACCCTTGTTAATCTTCCTTTTCTTCTTTTTCGGCTGGTCCCATTAGGGGTCGCCACATTGAATAATGTGTTTCCATTTCTTCCTCTCTTCTGCATCTTGTTCTGCCCACCAACCACCTGCATGTCCTGTCTCACCGCACCCATAAACCTTATCTTAGGCCTTCCTGTTTTCCTCTTACCTGGCAGTTCCATCCTTAGCATCCTTGGGGAGTCCATCTTTACAAAGAGGCCAGTCACAAGTAGAGCCCTCAGGGATCAGTCCTTGGACTGCTTCTTTTTGGCATTTACTTCTCTGAAGTCAAGGCCAATGTCAGTGCTCTCTGGCTGACTAAATTTGCAGATGATTGCGAATTAGGAGCTGTCATTGAATCCCACACTGACACAAATTCTATCCAAGAGTGGCTGACACAGACTAACAACTGGTGTCAGAGTCATGGACTAAAACTAAATGCCAAAAAATGCATAACAGTATCCTTTGGAAGTCATCCACCCCTGGTAACTATCATATTGACAAAAAAACCCTTAGAGTTGACCCAGTAGTCAGAGAGCTAGGGACACACATAGTAATGTAGCCTTTGATCATCACGTGTCTGCAGTATTGTGGAAATTGTTCTATGTTGCACAACTTATAAACAAAGGTATGGCATCTAAGTTCAAGGAAGTCATTGTTCCACTGTATTCAGCATTCATCAGATCTGTCATTGAGTACACTGCCCCTTTGATATATACCTAACCAGACATATCCAACAATTGGAATGTCCACAGAGGTTCCTTACTAAAAGAATACAGGGCATAAGTAAAATGTCCTGTGCAGACTGCTTCAAGGGCTATGTCTGTATTTTGTCTCCTACAGGCTTTTGAGGAGAGATCTACACCTGGCATACAGGGAAATGTCAGACCCCACTCTGATGGACCTCCTGCATATCCATAAAACAAACAGCACCAGAATTAGGTATTCTAAAGACTTAAACTTTGCCTGTGATATGAATAGGACCTGCTGGAGAGACAGGTATGTATTCCAAAAACTACACTGTCTATGGAACAGGCTCCCCAACAATGAGAAGCAAATGCAGCTTGGGCAACTGGATGGGGAACAGAAAAGTCATCCCTGGTTTGGCATCTAATGGACACAGGCAACCTGTAAATGGTTCATCTCCCAGGCCCCTGCTTGTAAATGTTTAATCTCCCAAACCTCTGCTTACACTTATCAAGGGTATCAGAACTTGTCTGAGATTTGGGATGCATGGCTAGGCTTAAAAAGGTCCTTGTGGTTGTTAGCCTAGTAAATACTATGAGCCTGTGAATACTGTAACAGTGATAAAAGAACAGTAAGTGGGATCTTTAGAAAAGGGTAGGAGTAAATTAGATATAAAAATGGAAACTGTGGGAACAATACATGCAGAAAAATAGAGAAGGCAAGAACTGAACAATTTATGTAATGCTGCTTAGATTATGGTATGTAACAATATATGTGATGTGTAATGTCTGCAAATGTGAATTTGTTAATATGAGTAGTAACTCAAAATCCAGAACAGTACTACACAAACTATTAACCACAAAAATTGCAGTAAAACAGGAACCAACCAAGGAAAGACCAAAAGATTTAATTTTTTTAATCCAAAGGTTAAGTGCTTTCATCCTCAAACACACTGGACTTTATCGGGTTCTGACACACAGGACTTTGTCAGAAAGCTCTATCCCTTTATTCAATGTATTATAGACTTTTGTCCAATGTCTTTGCCAATACTAGAACTATGGATTTCAATCTTCACCTACAGATAAGTAAAATTTAGTGGAGGAGCAGTTTTATAATCTATCAACTCCCTAGCCTTTGGAACAACTTCTCCTGCATGTTAAGCAGTGTAATTCACTATAAAAAATAATTGGAAGTTTCTTATGAATGTACAAGGGCAGAAGGAAGTAATAGGGGACAATCCAGTTTTTGTCTCCAGATGGGGTAAGACCCTAAAGGAGCATTTTTCTAGAAGCACAAAAGAGAAGTGTGAAACGAGAGATATGTTTAGATGTAATACTTGTAATTATTTCAAGTATATTTTGGAGGGGGGAAGGTAGTAGTAGAAGCTAGGAATCATACAGTGAGTTTAAATCATAAATATGATTTCAAGTTAGTATGTATTGCATTATGTCAGTTTTGTGCTGCCTTTTATAGGTAGAACTGTGAGAGAGTTACATTTTTGGATTTATGAACATGTTAGAACTATAGAGAAAAACGATTTTACCAGTGCTTTAGCTAACCATGTTAATGGAGCTCATCCAGAATTAATAGGGGCTATTGTTTTAAATTGGCTGTTTTAGATTATGTAGTTGGGTATAGTACAAGACGGAATGCTGGGGGTAAATTAGACTGGAAAGAATACTGTTGGCAAATAAAACTGAATGCCTGTATAAATCCAGGTGTTAATGATCATGAAAATTTTAAAATTGTTTTAAAAAGGAAAGGGTTAATGCATTAAAGGGGGTAATCATATGATATGGGTGGGTTGAAAGGTTGATATAAATGGATGTTTTGAATTGAATTGCTTGGTCTGATGAAGTTCATTATTGAAAGAAAGCTCTTACCACCAAGTGTTTTCATAAAGTAGTTTTGTTTTTTTATATTTTTTTTTGCCATTTTATTTTATTAATTCACTATCTTCCGTCAAACATAACCTAGATGACTGGATGGGTTTTCACAACTTTACTTTGAGACTGAGTGGGATGGCCCTCCTGGAGAAAAGATGTGTGGCCTAATAGAGGATTCCGGGTTCTAGCAAGGTATAAATGGTCATTAGACTCAATGGCCTTGGAATATCTATGAAATTATATACCTATGAAACTAAGAATAAAAAATGGAAAAGTACACTACACAAAGCATGAGAACGTTTAATTTTTTTTTCACAAGTCCGATTTTACCCAGCCAGTTTTTCTTGTCTTAAATGTCATCTTATGCAAAAACCAACACTCTACTCAATAGCCCATGATAGCAGACACTAGGCAAAACAAACAAATAAAAAATGCAAACTGACAAGAGTCAAATTCAATTTTTTGAGCACATTTTTATTGCTAATTGCTAATGGCTAAGTCTTTTGATTCCATGTAGCTGATCATCCTTAGCTCGTCGGTAGTTGCTAACTTGCTGCCTTATTCAGAGAATTCAGTTTTTATTTACTTTGTTTTTTTAATCTGTAATGTGCATTGCTACCATTTCTTTCCTTAGCTTACCTCTGCATGACTTAACTTACTGTGAGATGATATGTTGACTCATTTTTCTGCACAAGGCTGATGCAGAATGCATGCTTCTTTCCTGACCATGGTAGCACATCCATCAGCTTCAGACAAATCTAACCAATATGACATCACACAGCTCATGTTACATCAGGCAAGGGCACAGCAATAAAATGCAAGGTAACCACTGCTGGAAACCTGTAGGCTTCTGACTTGGCTTTGAGAGAACATGAGACACAGGGATTTTGAATGCCTGTAGTTTCTCAGTTGGGCAAAGGCTAACTGAATGTCATTTGGACAGCAGGACATGACTGACAAGTGGCCTTGGGCACCATTGCCTACCCCAAATAATTACCCCAGAAAAAGGCTCACATAGCGACATCTTCATGTTCTGTATCTCTGTACTTCTGCATCTATTGCCCAGTTGCACTTCTGAGGTCCATATGAGGTACAACATCGGGATAATGGTATGTGAGCCCTACCCTAACTACAGCATTGTAGTATTTTAAGGTAATAGTCCAATTATGGCTTTTATTGCTTCATTTGCCATTTTGCCATTTGAAAACAAAACTTGTAGTTTGTTTGTGTCTTTCGGCTTTTCCAAAACTTGTAGTAATATGTATATTTGCTTAGGCTTTTATATATCCTTTGGCCTCAGTCTCAATTAACTTAAAAGTCCCATTTCCTCTCAGTCCATTCACTCTTCAACCCTCTCACATCCTAGGAGAGAGGTTTGAACTGAGGATCATGGCGGTCATCCACTGGGGTTTAGGAGATTTTTTTTTGAACGCTACTGCCACCACTAGCCCCCTACTTTTGCTGAACAGTAAGCATACTGTGGTTTCTGATGAAGAGGGGTCTTTGCAAGAGTGTGCTTCACATACCTGCACCACCCACTGGAATACGTGCATCCCTTGACAGCATTACACTCCCACATCTCTAATGCAAGATCTGAAATCCTATGCCATATCCCTGCAACTCTTTTGACAGGGCCCTACCAACATCCTCTCCCAAGGATAGGCAAGCTAGTGTTGACCATTCTTTCCCATTCCTCTCCAGCTAGCTCTTTCAGCCCCGAATCTAACTGAACATAAATAATTTCAACATAGTCGGACCAAAATTTATATGCCACACATTCTGCAGGTTTTGTTTTTTAGCATCATAGAAACTGTTTTAAAACTCACAGCCTGAACATTAAGGCTATCTTCAAGCAGTGACAGCCAGTCATGATAAAACAGTACATTTTCAGTAAACAGAGTGTAATTTCATCATGCTACGTTTATGTTTCTCCAGGGAAGATGGAATGAAAAGATGATCAAGATGCGTAACTGTGTTTTAGTGAGATAATATCTTTCATAACATTAGAGACAAAGAAGCCTGGATTAAGATACCATACGCCTTAGCAATCTTTACAGAAAGGACTCAGTCATAAAATGTTATTTTTAAATTAGTGCCAGTTTGAGACCTGAAGGCGATAAACAGTCAGTGTTGCTTTAAGAAAAAATAATAATAATGCAGAGCTACAGGAAACAGCACTCTGGTTATTTAATTGCTGGAATTTCCTCTCAGCTAAACAGATGTTTCGCTGCTTGTTAAGTGTCATAAGTACTTAGTTACAAATGTCAGTAGGAGAGTGTCTCAAAATCATGGGCAGTTAGACCATGTGACCATGTCAGTTAGTAAAAGCAGGGTTTTACAAAATCCACAAGACCATGTTATATTTGTAAAATCCCAGCAGTATAGCTTCAGAGTCCATAAATCTTAAGTGCCACATAATATTCATTAATCTGTTGTTTAAACAATATGGCATCTTTCTATTTAATTATGTGCTAGTTAGATAAGTAGAATAATATTTAACGAACATTTTCAGCCACAGTCTGGAAGAAGGGACACGGTAAAGTAGCGCAAGTTATTGCAAGATGACTAGAGACAACACTGCATAAATGATACAGCAATAACTTGATGGAGCAGAAGTGGATGTTTTGATACAAGATGCCATGATAGTGTATGCTTGATATTGGTATAAAGTTTGACATCACATAAGATGCATGCAGGGCCATGAAATATGTTGCAGTAACAAAAAGAAAAACAACCTCTTAACGAGAATACTAGCAGTAAGTGAAACTGTTGGTGGCTGTTGCACTGCAGAATTCTAGAATATGCAGTTTACAGTCTGAATAATTTAGTATGAGGTGTTTCATTAATTTGAGATTATCCTCTCTAAATAATTTGTGAATGCGGCTACATAAATGGTTTGATCAACATCAATCTGAAATTTGAAAGACGTGTGTCCGTCTTGTTGCAGGTTTGGTAGTCCATGCATAGAGGGCAGGACATTGCACAGTATAATGCAGAAAGCAGCCATGCACAGAGTGTAGATAACTCAAAGATGCGGATTACAGAAAAGCACAATAGTCAACTTTGGGCAATATGTAGTACATGCAGATGAGTGTATCATGATATTGAAATGAGAACGCTATCATCAATCATGTTATGCAATATTTTATATGCCCTACTAATCATCCCTTTCCTAACAACAGCTTCTGTTCCAGATTCTACTAAAAAATCTACGATTGTTGGTCTTTTACTTAGGATCACCTTATTTCTCTCTCTTTTCCTATACTCCGATATCAGTCTTTGATAGGGAAGACAATCTCTAACCTGCAGTCCAAATAAATTCTTTGTCTCTTCCCATTCTATTACCTCTCCCTCTCCCCTCACTAATTATTTGCTCCCAGTATCTTGGTCCCTTTCCCAGCTTTCCCCAGTAAATTCCAGCCCCCTCCTGCCTATTCTCTGTACCCTTAATTGCAGTCATCCCTATTAGCACAATCTCCTTTCATCGTCCCTGTGTTGGCTTAGTTCTTAGAATATGTTCTGCTACTTTATGAATATATTATTCTGTATGGTTATTGTTATTCTTCAGGATCTGCACCAAAAAAATCCCAGTTTCTCCTTGTTCCTTGCTTCCCTCCTGTTTCATCACCATCCCTTTAAATTACAGCTTTCTGCTTGTGTTATGTATAGGAGTCTTAACCGTGTAGCTCTTAAATACCCCTTCAAATTATGTAATCCCAAACCACCTTGTTCTTTTGGAAGGATCAAGTTATCCCACTTGACTCTTGCCCTCTTCCCTTCCCAAATAAAATCCTTCAACTCTTTAGTAATTGCTATCTACAATTTCTCCTCTAGTTGATAACAATATGTGTGACATGTATAAAACTAAATGGACTAAAAATAGTTTCACTGCTTATATTTTGCTATCCATATCAATAAAACAGAGCTCCTAATTTCTCATTGTTTGCATTATCTTTTGTTTAATCTCTTCCCACATATCCATAACAGAATCCTTTTTAATCCATACTCCTAAGTACTTCATTTTATTGTGCCTCCATAAATATGGGTATTGCTAAACCAATTTGTGTGTGGGTACATAGTTTACAGCTATTGCCTTTGTTTTACCTCAGAATGGTCCACAGAACTGAAATCTCCTTTTCTGGTCTTTTCTTGTAAAAATAATATCATCTACAAATAAAGCAAACCTTTTTTGACTACTATATTAATTATATCCTTGAATTTCTGAGTCCCTTATTTTTTTTGCCAGTGGTTCTAAATATAACACAAATAACAAAGGGGAAAGAGAACACCCCTGCCTGGTTCTTCTTCTCAAACAGAACTTATCAGAGAGTAACCCCGCACTTAAATTTTCACTTCCAGTCCCTCATATATCCTCATAATCAACCTTATAATTTGGGAATGCAGATACTTTCATTGCCCTACTCATAAAATCCCAGCTTACTCTGTTGAATGCTTTCTCTGCATCAAGACCCACCAACAACAGCAGCATTTTCTTACATTTCATCATCGTTCTATTAATGTTGTCAAATGTTTGCCTCCCCTCCACAAAACCACATTGGCCCATATCTATCACTTTTGGCATCACCTTTGCATTACTTTTAGCCATTATAGGTATAAACACTTGATAACCATGGTTTAGAATCAAAATGGGCCTATATGAAGCTGGATCTGATGGGTCTTTACCATCTTTAGGTATTACAGCCACCACCACTTGTTTTCTTCCAGGATGTTGGTGCTCCTCCACCTTTTAAAATATTTTTAAGCAAATCCTTCCAGATCTTTATCACTTTCTTCTCCCCTAGCTTCCAAACTTCCACAGGAATACCATCTATTCCTGGGGACTTTCCTGTACATTGGTTATACATAAACATTGTTATCTCATCTCCTCTTATCCTAGCTGTTAGTAATTGAGCTTCATCTACCTCTAACCTTGGCATATTTAATTCTTCCATAAACATTTCCACTTGTACTTTTTCTTGACTTCCGTATTTCTCTGCTGTAATATTACCATAACATTTCTAAAATATTTCTAATACCTCTAAAGGATCTCTGGTTATTTTCCCTGTTATAGGCTCCCTAAACTTGCCCCACAACCTTTTCTACTTTCTGTTATTTGAACCATTGTGCTGAAAGCTTTTGTGCTCTGGAATTATTATAAAAAAAAAAACAGGAATCTTTGTAAACTCATCCATATTATTGAGGTAGTCCCTTATTTTCTCTTTAGTACTCTGTAATTGCTTATTCTTGTTCTGTGAGATTCCCTCTATTCTGCACTGCTTTAGCCTTTGCCTGTCACTGTAAATAATTCTTGTTACTTCTTATCCATATCTATTTTTCTCTTATTTCTAGAC
Source organism: Protopterus annectens (assembly GCF_019279795.1). Lineage (NCBI taxonomy): Eukaryota > Metazoa > Chordata > Ceratodontiformes > Protopteridae > Protopterus > Protopterus annectens. The sequence goes on from NC_056736.1 coordinate 454,040,185, forward strand.
TATTTTTCAGACTATTTTAAACTCCTATTTAATTTTATTGCACTCCCTAGCTATATTTCAGAAGAAATTTCTGTCTTCCCTAATAACACCCAAGTAATTTCCACTGCCCATTCCTTAAATTCCTCTCTTTTTAATAGATAGGTAAGAAAGCACCAGTGTCTCATTTTTATTTAGTTATCCTGCATTTTTATCTTAGCTATTATTGTTGAGTGATCTGAAATAGCTATTGGATGTATATCAAAACTTTCAATTAAATGCACATGTCGTGGAAAATATAATTTCTGTCTAGCCTAGCCCAGTTTTTGTACCTTGGGGAAATAATATGTAAATTCTCTCCGAACTCTTACTACTGAATTCACATTTTCCATACTAAATATTTTCATAAATTTCTTCAAAAACCTACCCTATTTTGTCATATTTTCCCTTCTAGGCCTCCAGATTCATCCTCACTGTTGCAAATCAAATTCCAGTCCCCACCTATAAGTAATATTCCCTCCTGAAAGCTGATTATTTCTCCCAGAATTTTCTTAAGTTCCATTATAGCAGTTTTGGGTGGAATACAAATACATGCCAATGTAATCCTCCTCCCTTGGCCATAGCCCCTTAGTACTATACTACAAAGACAAAGCTGGTTTTCCCTTTTAATGGAATTGGCCAAGGGCAATTACCATAAGCTTTATAACAGACTGGATCTGCTCACTCAGTATCAGTGGCGAATGGTACACCCCATCGTAGAGCAACTGCAACTGACAGCCCGGATGGTTCTGTTTTGATACCTTTTAGGCAATTGTTCCATGAGGATGCACAGCAGGTGTTTAAGGAGGCAAGAAAATCTGCAGCTAGAAAAACATATGTTTACAAAAGGAAGTTTTTTTTGTTGGTGCCTAGCCAATAACAGAGGTCCCGAAAGGGTTTTAACCACTCTAGTTTTGAAATATTTGTGTGAGCTACTTAGAGATGGTTTGTCCTATGCTTCTAGAGATGGGTTGTCCTATGCTTCTATCAAAGTGTATCTTGTGGTCTTCTCAGCTTGTCTGCCCATGGATCCCGTCTGTCTTCTCTTTTTGTGGTCAATCAGTTTATGAAAGGAGTGTTGCACATGAGACTTCCTCAAAAGCAAATTCCATCTCCCTGGCATCTCAGTTTTATTCTTGAAAAAATTACTTTACCTCCTTTTGATCTTGCCTCTCAGGCTGATTTATGGTTCATTACTTGGAAGACTGTTTTACTCATTGCTTGGCATCTGCAAGGTGAATCTCTGAGCAGCTAGTTCTCACAGTGGGCCAACCCTATCTGATTTTTCACAGGGACATGGTTGTGTTATACTGTAATCCGTCACTCATGCCTAAATTTGCTTCTGATTTTACCTTGAATCAAGCCATTAATCTTCCAGTGTTCTATCCTGATCCAAAAATAAAGGGAGAAAAAAATTCTACATACCTTGGATGTTGGCAGGTAGCTCAAGTACTACCCTGACAGAACAAATCCCTTTAGGAATGCTGAACAGTTGTTTGTCTCCTATATGGGCACGGCCGGCCTTAGGCATAGGCGAACTAGGCAACCGCCTAGGGCGCCATACAGTCCGATCACATAAAGGATGCAATTTTATTTATTTATTTATTTAAATGATTTTTTTTTTTTTTTTTTTTGTTATCCAGTCTGGGTTTGTACACTGTCTGTAAAATGGAGACTGCCTGTGTGAGCTTGCATATAATTTCAATAAATCAGCAATGCAATACTATTATTTAAAAAAGAAAGAAAGTCCTGATATTTAAATGTAGTTTCCTCTGACCACTCAGAGCAGTGTTTTCCTAAAGAATCACACCAATACTGTAATACTGCATGACCCTTAGTAAGCCAGTGAGAAGCAAGGGACGGGTTGCCATTGGCTATGCTCACTGGGATGTTAGACTTCCCTGTTATTATTTGTGTAACAAGAAAATCATCTAAACACACGCACACACACACCCACACCGGAAGAACTCATCCCAGACATATGACATCTCCAGAATGCACTGAATTAAAATAAATCAACTTATCCTCCTAGAATGATCTCAAAGGACAATTTCTGATGGTTCTGAAGTCGAGTGATGGTTTGCATACAATGGTAATGGCAATGAACAGCTCCTGTTAGGTATTTGTGTTGGTGACCTCAGATCGCAGAACATATTAACTTTTATCCAGAGATTTTCTTCTCTTAAAAATAAAAGTTGTGAATAAGTAAATAACAGCTAAGCCTGTTCTCCCATTTCACTTCATTTCTGTGCTTAGTTCTCTGGTGTAGTAAAATGCTTGGTACAGATGACCGAACAGATAGATAAATACATACATACAAGTAGACTGTCTACACAACCAGGTAGTGATAGAAATCATGAGTTCTGCACCCCTCATGGAGATGACTATGTACTGGATGGCTGGATGTACAATGTGTTGGCTCTTCTGATTAATCCATGGCACCAGTGGTACCTACTGATATTATAAGCTCTGTTTAGAGCAGGTTCTATCATGTCTGATCACAGCATCTTAGCTGTTATAGAGGTACTGACTCTGATGACGAAAAAGATTTGCTTTCCTCACTCTACTCATTTCTCCACCTGCTGGATAAACTAAACTTCAGATAAGTAAAAGGTTTATTTTACCACCACTCGTAAGAGCTGTGTTATGTTTCACTAGTCCTTCCACTGATGTTGCCTGTTTTGCCCTTTTCTCTTTGTGAAGATTCGTGTAGTCATACTCAGACCTTTCTGTGAAAAAATTTACTTCTTCATATATCCCTTTTTACAAGATCACTTATAGAAGAGGTGCTCAGGCAGTTACATACACTGGAATTTCTTCATATTTGCATACTAATTAAAACAAATTTGCTACCACATCAAATAATTACCTGACTGTTTAAAGGGAAAGGGCACTTCCACACATTCAAAGAAATTCTTAAAATTGCATACATGCTGTAAATGCTTGCATTTGCTACTGAGACAAATTAATTTCATCTTACAGAGCATTCCATGGTATATTTCCCACCTACATTAAAGGACCTCATACAGACTGGGATTTGTTTAAATTAAATTAGTTAAGCCCATTACTTTACATAATTTGTGAAGGTTTTGACTTGCGCTATTTGCAATCTGTTTTTGTCATGTATCGGCTGTGGCAGTTTAATTTGAAAGTCACTAGTTTTGGGAAGATTAAGATGAAAAGAGATATAATTTAAGTCAAGAGCCAGGTGCAGTTAAAAAGTATGGCAACAATGCATGCAGATGTCTTTTCCGCTTTTACTGAATCTTTTCACGTTTAACACACTGCACGTTTAAAACAAAAATTTAATATGGGACCCAAGTCCTGCCACCAGCAGGTAAAGGGCAGGCTTCCTGTAAATCCTTGCCCTGTGAATAGACGTATTTGATGTTCTATTACCTAGCTTTTAGCTAATTGGTTGGAGGGGCCTGTTTTTCATCCACGTGCGTTTTTCTACATTCTGTGTTGTGCATGTCATGACAACAGATGACAGTATCACTGGCCCTAAAATGACAGCAGTGATTCCAGTGAAGTGGACTACAGGTGAGTGTCTTTATTTTCATGAGCTTTACTGGGACGTTTAGGAGGTGGAGAGCTGCAGGAGCATACACTTCCGGGATGTGAATGTTTACATTTGGCTTGCTGGTTCTGTATACATTTGATAAAGTCAGCTGTGATTTTGCCTTATATTACTTTCACCCTGTCCATCACAAAATTACATCAGTTGAAAATGCCAGTCATTAGCTTTGCAATTCCAAATGCTAGAAAATACATTGATTCAAAACCTGTTGTCCTATTAATTCTACATAAATTAGAATCGTATTTAAAACTTTCCCTGATTTGGAGCGTTTGTCCAGAATTCTTGAGCAAGAAGTTTAGAGGCATGGCTGCACTTGCATCCATCTTAGAAAATAGTAATCCAGGTTTGCATCAGTTTTGTTAGAGTTAAAACATTCTATTTTGATAAGAGGTGTGAGAATGTCTCCTGTTTTGCAGAAATATAGCTATTAAAAATATTTACTTTAAACATTAAAGTAGCTTTGGGTAGGCTAAGGTGGCTTGTAATTATTTTTTAATTAATTTTATCATTTCGACAATGTTTTAGTTTATACACTTTTTTTCTAATTTTTTTTTTAGATATTTGTTATGGATGTATGACATATGATGGGGAGTACACCTTTAAACAACAAGCAGATATATGGACTCAGGATGGAGTGGTGGGTTGTTTAAACTAGTTAAACATTATATTCAGTTGAGATGATCTGTTGAAATTCCAAGTTATATGGGATGAAAGTGCTTATCATTTTTATTGTTTTCATTGTTTGTAGCCTGTCTTTACTGTCTTGGTTTCATTTAGGAGTTTGTCGTTGGGATCTTTTGTGCTTGTGTTTATTTACAGTAGTCATTTGGCCAGGGTTTGATGCTTCCAGTTTCTAAAGGTGCACCATGCACTAGATGTGAGTCTATTTTCAGGAAAAAAGTGTTGTGATTGCTCCCCGCACCGCACGCTAGTGTAATGCAAATCTAAAAAAACAGACAATTAGGTTAGACTGCTTCCAGAGTCAGACCATTCCAGTAGTAACGCAGACCAGGCATACAATAAATGTTTGTGTTTCTTCCTACTTAATGTAGGGTTTCAGATGTGCCTTCTGTGAAATGTGGCACAGCTGTTTGTAGGGTTAGTTTCTGTTGGTGGTGCTTTTGGATTTAAACAGCAGTATAGAATGGCAAGGACAGCAAAAACTGTCCAGTTCTGTGCACTTGTTGTGATAGTACAAAGGTTGCAGAGAAGATAGCATCTGGAGTAAGTGTTTACTTCTCTTGCGTTAAGTGAATGTACCTGTGTTTTGTTCAGCCATTGTCTGTGAATGTTTCATTTGTCTTGTCACCAGGTTTAGTTATAAATGGGTGATATGATCATGACAGTGCGCTTGCAAATCTGTGATTGTTGCAGTTTACCTCTTTATCAACTGTCTTATTTTGACTCCAAATTTTGCTCCATCCCTCTTAATCCCTCCTAAAACTGGCAACTTTTCAAAAAAAGGTGAATTAAATTTAATAAATAATTATGATAATACAACCAAGAAGCATAAACAGGTAGATAGAAGCATAAGTGTTTTGCTGAAAAACTAGTGATTAATTTAAAGAAATAGCATGCAAACTTAGTAGAAAAATGAAAACAGGTCTCCCTTTGCTTTTTGTCATTCCAGTCCTGACACAGAACAACCAAAAGTTATGTTCAAGGCAGGGGGGCTGTGAAATGTAACCATCAAAACATTCTTCAATAAATGTCCTGTAATCAAAAGGACAAAGCCTTATATGCCTGGGTGAATGGTACCTTCCAGCTGATGGCACAGCTTTGGGCACCTGCTGGGATTGCATTATGTCATAAAGTGCGTGTGTGTGTGTGTGTGTGTGTGTGTGTGTGTGTGTGTGTGTGTGTGTGTGTGTGTGTGTGTGTGTCTCAGCTGGTTCTGATTTTTGATCTTATTACTTTTCAGATGAACTCTGGTATTAATTTTGGACTTCGTAACTTTTGGAAAATGCTTGGTAATGCAAAATCCATTACAGTAGAAACTGATTTTCATACATTTAAAAAAACTGAAGGCTATAACTGAAGTGGCTTTCATGAAGGCTATAACTGAAGTGGCTTTCATGGGGCGTGACCTATCTGTGGATGTGGCTCAAATAGGGGTGTATCATGAGTACGGTGTGGGTGGGGCTTAAGGGGCACTGGAGTACTACTTCGCCTAGGGCACCATTTCAGCTAAGGCCGGCCCTGTATATGGGGGCTACGAAAAGTCAACCTGACTCTAAATAAACTACTGAATGATGGTTGTCCTCTGCTGTTCTTTTCTGTTACTCCCACCATAGTAAATCTCTTCCAAGGTTAAGGCTCACTTGACTAGGTCCTTATCCTCTTCAGTGGCATATTGGACAGAGAGGGACTGTAGAAGCATTCTAGAGGCAGCAACCTGGTCTTCTGCTCATACCTTCACAAAGCACTGCAAACTGGATTCCTTTTCAAGATCCAGAGCAGGTTTTGCTATGACCATTCTCCAGGTCTCCTGGATTCTTATCCTTCCACCTCCCAGGAAGGGTAAGCTTTGAGTATATACCCAAAATGCAACTGAGGCAGTGGGAATGATGAACATAGTACAGTTGCATAAGTCCTACATACTTGTAACCCGTCATCCCTCAGATTGTGCATAGTTGAGGTGGTTTCAACCTCTTTGGTTTGGTTATTGTTTTTGTTTTTTATTTGGTATTGTGACTGGCTGCAGACTTGCATTTGCTAGATGATTCTGGCTTGACGTACTTTCCTCTCATCTCCTTCTTTATGGAAACAATAAAAACCTGAACACTCACTTCCTGAGACAGCTGAAAGCTTCCCTCTCAGGATATGCTCAGCTAATCAGCTGTTACAGGAAAAAAGAGAGGGAGGGGAGTCTGATGTTTTCAACGCTGGCCAGTACTGGGTTATCTTGGCAAATAACTCAAAATGCCACTGAGGCAGTGAGGAATTCAGACATCTACTGTTACAGGTAACTAGGACTATGCAACTGTACTATACACTGTGGACAGAATGGGCTATACAGACAGCTACTGTGCATGCTGAAAGAAGGCCACATATAGTGTTGTGCCTTATGTGTTTCAGGCAATGCCCTTGAGCCATGGAAAATTATCCCCATTCACAATCCACAGGCCATAGAGGAGCTGTCATAAGCAACACAGTTCACACAAAAACCAGAGACATTGTTGAACCTGTATTTGGACTACTGAAAGGTAGATTTTGCTCTTCAAACATGGGACACTGTAGTATATTCCTGAAATATGCAGAAAAATATTTGCAGTGTGTGTCATGTTACAAAGGATGGTCTTGCAAAAATTAACAGTGCAGTCAGAAAACACCATCACGGGACCAGTCATGTGAGACACAGTAGTAATAGCTGGGCAAGGAGGAGAAGCAAGGGAAAACAGTGCAGCAACAGAGCCTTAGGCAAGGCAGTGATGGGTGCAGTACACTGCAGTGCTGCCAGAGAAGTAGTATTTGATCCACAGCTACAGGTCATGACACAGACAACTCAGAAAAAAATGAAGTCTGCTGTAAGACTAAAGCTTTGCAGAGCAACATGTGAACTGGCCATACTGTGCATCAGACAGCAACATACCCACACACGTTAGGGTGTGGATAGGGCATAGTCATCATCACATGCACAGGCAGGAGATACAGTGACTGTTGACTTTGACACTGCAATGTGGAGTAGGGTCACAGAAGGTTCAGTCAATAGCCTTGCACTCTGGGTGTTTTTTTTTTGGATATCAGGATCACATCTTCTAGCAGTGGTGTTGGGGTACTGTTACATGACCTTTGCCAGCATCCACTGTGGTAGCTGTCAGGGGTCACATTCTTCAGTGATGGAGTTAGAGTACCATTATGTGGCATTGCCAGTGTCCACTTTATTGGTTATAGCATGGCTTCATCTGTACCATGACAGGGGTTGGTTAGAACTTTGAGGCCTTACTGGTGCACATCCAGCAACTCCATAGTGGTGTATGTAGCAACTGTCTCTGCCTGGATCACCAACCTGCACAGCTGCTGATTGATTCTGAGTTCTAAACACTTATGAAGGATAGTACGGGAGTCATGATGGTGTGGGAATTCTCTATGTCTCTCTCCTGTTGGGGGGGGGGTGCCCATATTAGAGGTGGTGCCCATGTCAGGAGCTGCATCTGGTAAGGACACAGAAGGAGCCTGTAGGAATAATATGGTAAGCCTGCAGGCCAAAAGGCCATAGGCAACATTACAGCAGCACATTCAGGTCACAGTTGCACATAAACGTCATACAAAAAAGCCATTTTGGCTTTTTGTGCAGAAGCAGGGTGGCTATCATTGTGTGTCAGGAGCTTTTTCCAAAGGTGCAGTTAAAATAAAATTTACACAGTATGCTTTGGAGGTCTATCAGTTTATTTCTAATGTACAGTTACAAAGTAACAGGTAAAGCCAACAGACCTCAGAACAGGTCTATATTAGAAGAACGAAATGACGAAAGAGCGACAATTAAAACCCGAAGTCTGAAAACAGCAAAGTTACAGAACAGTGATTTTTTTTTTCCCTAGGGAAAAAAAAAATCGCTGTTCCAAAAAAAAAAAAATTGTAAAGACAAAATAAAGTAGGGGGCTTTGCCCCCCACACACCCCCTACTTAATTATATCAACTCCAAGATCGCACCACATTGGAGAAAACAGCAAAGTCCCAAGAACAGCCCAGCAATTTTTTTCCCTGGGAAAAAATCACTGTTCCATAACTTCGCTGTTTTTAGACTTCAAGTTTTACATGTCGATGAAAGAGCATTCGCTCTTTCGTGACTTCACTCTTCTAATATAGACCCCTCCACAACATACTGTATATGTTATATTACTGCACCATCGGAGAAAGGAAATTCATAATTGTTGCATTCTGGTCAAATCCAAAAACAATTTAGGGAGGAGGAAAAGCTTCATAGTCAGGGACAGTTTTCATGCATTGCCTAAGGTGCTGCAAAATTAAATGAATACACAGGCTAAGCATGAACATTAATTTGGTGAACAATATGAACATAGCACTCTAATGCTTTGTCTTATTGTCTTACTGTAGTTCTCAATGATTTACTAAACAGCCAAAGCTGTCATGAGGGACAGGGCATAATATGTGAGGAAAAATCAGATGTTTGGCAAAATCAGGAACAGCTGAGATGTAGGGATGCTTACAGAAAAAGATTGCTTTCCTGCATCTGCAAGAAATGCCAAAATGGCTTTTTTGCATGACTTCTATTTGCAGCTGTGACCTGAATGTGCTGTGGCAGTGTTGCCTGGATCATTTCTACCACAGTATTCCAGAGCCTGTGTAGGACTGTCAGCTATGAGTGGTACAGCAGGCCTTGGTGAAGCCATGCACTCAGCAGCTACCTCTACAAATGCCTCTGTACTTTAGAATGTGGGATTTCCATCCCTCCAGGAGTGTCTAAAATAGTGGCACTATATCGTCAGACTGTGCAGCCTCCAAGATGCCTCAATCATCAGTCACAGTAACCATGCTGACATCAATCCTCTTCTTGTTCTTTTGTGCAACCCCCCAAAGTGGAAGACATGAATGTAGTAAAATATGACATCATTATAAGCTTACAGACAATATGCTTTGAGTAGCCCCCTGTGGAAACATAGTGGCACATATAGAAATCAGCCAAATATAACAGTTTGGAATGTATACCTTATTGAGAGAGCAATGCACTTGCAGACCAAAGGTGTCTACAAGACAGATGTGCAGGTAGAGAGCAATCATAGCTTCTTCTCTTCACCCCTTGCATGGGTATGTGTTATACCATACTGCTGTGTAATCTAATGCCTCCCATACTGACTCATGGGTAGCAAATGCCAGGCTTTCACCTACATTCAAGCTTCTACCTGGCATAAGAGGCATTCCTCCTGCCCAATGAGTTTTTGAGGGACATCAGAAAATCCTTCACCTCCATCAGCTGCTTCAGTTTTGGTGGGCCACCCTCTGTCCTTGTCCTGTTTGCTGCAATGTCTTGAGCCTTCTGCTTTCCACAAGAGATTATATCTGTAACTCTCCTTCACACCCAGATGTACTGACATATTATGGCCACCTATGGCATTCACATTGTGCTCCATGAGCTGTCTGGTGAGCTTCTCTAGACATTGCCTCTCCCGGGCAGCCATACAAGTACCTGCGTACCTGTAGACAAAAAATGCCATGCAGTGGGTTTATGTGCTAGGCTATGCCATGGCGTCTTCCCACTGAATCTGCTTAAATATCACCTGCAATGAACCAATTTGCAAGGCCAGTATATGGCACTGCAACTGTTGGGGTATGTACATTCATGACAATCCCCCCTCCCCTTAGGCCGTGAGAATCTCTTACCATGGATCTGCTTGTACCAGATATGCATCCCCTCTGGAAGAATGTCACAAAAATGCATAAAAGACCTTTTTTTTAACAGTATTAATATACCTAGTTGATAGGATTGCCACTTTTCTCTCTTTCTGCAGTTTTGTCCTGTGTTGGGCGGGCCTAAAATGGCCTAAAAATGGTACATGTGTTGATACTTTACAAGAAAAAATATTTTCTGACCTTTCTTTAAATGTCACATAAATCTTTGGATACTACATTTAAGTTATCTTAACATATAAACTATTACAAATAACCAATATCTAAAGCTTACTATTTCAGTATTGTGTAGCTGCCTATGTAAATTTGTTAGAAGAGGTGACAACTGCCTTTAAACCTCTGACTGATCTAACTGCTTTGTTTTGCTATGAAAGGGGAGTGTTAAGTTCTCCTCCTCTCTGCGGTAAAAACAGTGGAAAACAGATCCACAGCTTTCTGTCTTTTTTTATAGCATCCGCTTTGTTCCTGACATTAGCATGATTAATTGCCCATCTAAGATTGATAGCAGTACCTGACAGGCTAAACTACAGACTGATCTGTGTCTATGGTGTATCATGCAAGCAGAGACAAATGCCTCTGCAAATTATGTGAAATGTTAAGCTTAAAAAAAGTAGGTGGGCTTTCCCTTCCTTTGATTCCAAAGCAAGGAAATGAAAGTTTTAAAAAGCTCAATCAGGTTTCTGGTACATACACAATACTGGAACCATATTATAGGCAGAAAAGAAACCTAAAGATTGAGTTAAAATGTAGGGGAAGGTAGAGTTTTCCTTTAAATAGTTAAGGCCATGACTAAAATAAGGGAGCCTATTAGGACAGACAACATCAGTACCAAATGGGTTCATATAACCTATGCAGAGTAGTCATGCAGCTTTGGGTTCTAACCTTCAAAAAGGGACTGAGGCTGTGGGCAGCCTTCTTTCCAACTCCCAGATCATGCAGAACAAACTTCTCATCAAGATAGGAACTCTGAACCATGCATGGTTTGTTAGACAGAAGAATCTTCCCAGACTAAAAAGTTATGTAATCAACTAATAATAGATTTATGTGCCTCCCAGGACATATCCCAAACAAGGACCTTGGAATGGATTTGCAAAGGGACTTGTTGTATGCCTTCCCTCCAATTATCTTGATTCAAAGGATCCTGCAAAAGAAGAGAAGGTGAACATAGGCCTCATAGCCCTTTGTTGGTCCAGGCAGCAATGGCTCTTACTTCTATCACTTCCAAAGCAGGTAGCAGTGGAATGACTTTCTCTGTCAATACATCTCACATACCTTAATGACATATCTGGAGGGGGACAATGAAGCAGTCATCAAACAGATTTTATCCAAGAGGTTTGCCAAATGCATTAATTTCTGCAAATATTAAGTATAGGAAGGGGCTCCTTCATCTTCCATGCCACCTGTATTAAAGTGCTTATTAATTAAGCATTGTATAGTGAAGTAATTAAGTACTGTGCAATCAAGTAATTAGGTAAGTACTGTGCACTCAAGTAAAACAAAGAGTAAGGTAAAATAAAATCATATACATTGTGGTTACTAGTAAAATAAAAAAGAAGAAAATTAAAGCAAATAAAGAAAAAAAAACAGTCAAGCTGAAGTTAGAGAATACCAGTGGATAAGTACAGAATAGCATATTGATCCAAAATATACATACTTATAAAATAATTAAAGTTCTCAAAATCATAATAAATATGGAAAATACATTGCAAATAAGCAATAACTGTGGATAGTCAGGCAGAAGGCAAGTCATAAATGAAGATGAGGAGCCTGCTGTACTACAAAAACATACCTTAACCATCTTTACATCTCACGTTAATGAGAGAAAATTATTTGAAGTTATTCATTGTCAAATTCAATTGCAAAGATTAATCCAAATTAGCTAAAACAAAGAGTAGTCCCTAAAAAGTTATTGAAGCAACCACAATGTCAGCCAGAGTTAGCAATCTTGAAGAGCCAAAGTGACACTCAACAAAGTAATGGGCGCAAAATGCAGATGTTAGAGCAATAAACAATCAGCAAATTCCACAGTTATAATGTCCCATTAACAGTCTATTCACAAATTTCAAGGACAAGCCAAATCACTGAAGCAGCAGCAGCGTTCGAGACTGTCCAACAGCTGCCTTAGAACAGTCATTCCATTCTGTAAAACATTTAAATGGTTATCAACATTAGTGTGCAGAAAATTGCATTAAAAAACAAAACTTCAAAGATCATGAAAACAGTACTGATGACAGCAGACTGACAGGTGTCAAACTATCTGCTGTGAATAGTCTGAAACATTGGAAAGGCAACCAAACACTTCCCAGATGACACATAAGAAAAGAGTATGTAAACAACAGATGGACAATATCAACTAAAAGCAGAAGAAAAAAACAAACTGCAGTAGTCACCATCATCACAGGAGACACTAGAAAAGTGGATGTGGCACTGCACTTTCAAAATAAAAAAGGAAACTCAAAAACACCAACATAACATGACATTGACAAAGTAAAATGATGATGTTTTACTTACATGTATGATTTACATTTTTCATTTTGCAAAAAAGGGAAATGACGTTTTGTATTTGTCCTTTTTTCTTAGTATGATTTTTATCTCCTCTCCATCTGCTTTCTGATTGCTTGCATATAAAGGTCTCCCCATTTGTGAGATCCTAATTTGTGAATGGGTAAGCTGGACAAATGTAAGGGATGTTAGGGATGTCAAAGTGGAAAACTGAGAAGGGGCTCTGAGACATAGTTGATGGCAGACAGCTACGCTAAAAAAAAAAAAAAAAAAAAAAACAAGTAAATAAACATACATGTGTGCATGCATAAAGAAATCATCCTTAGAAAAAAACTGAATAGGTGGGTCCAGGCATTTCGAATCTTAAATATATTGTAAAGTATGGTATGCATCCTTGTAGCTTTGTCAGTCCTGATGTAACTCATGCACAAACCCTGATGTACAAATATTTATGATGAACATCACTTGTATTAAATATCTTATTTCACCTGAGTTCTTATTAAGGGCTGTGAGGGTCTTAGTTATCCTCAGACTGGGCTACTGCAATGCCATTTATCTGGGAATTTTTATAACTGATCTCAGCATTTTACAGCATATACAAAACTCTAGGCTCCTTACAGGGATCTTTAGGTTCAGACACACCATTTGTATACAGTTTTATGTGCACTGCTATGTGTCAAGCATAGAATTACATTTGAAGTCATAGTGATACTCTTTAAAGCCTTACATGACATTAGTCTTTCTTCATTAAAGGAGCTTTTAGTACCTTACCAGCCTTCTTGGACCTTCCACTCAGCTGACTTGGATATACTTGCAAATCCTATCTACAGGACTGAGCCGTCTGTGCAGTAGTCTTTTTCTTACTAAGTCATGGGCTTATGAGATTCACTGCTATGGAATCTTTCTGAAGGCATACCCGAGCCTGTCTTTAGAAACTCTTGTCTACTTTAGTATGTCTCAAAGTTAAATATATTTTCTGTGCTGATTTACTTAGGTTGTGCTCCATTTGACCCATTTTTCATGCTTAGTTTCATAGGCATGACAATAAATATTGATTTATTGATTGACTGACTGATCTCCTTGGTCAAGCCTAGGATGCAGGGATCACAGCACTAACTCTACCTCACTACTAGATCAAGCAGTAGAAGAGCTTTCATCCTTCCCTGAGTCTGGGCTCAAGGAAGAGGTAGCCAGGACACAGTCTACAGCTTTCACAATAGAATATCACATGGATTGTTCTAATCTTCACCTCCCCTCTGCTATGGATAGAGCAGCAGGCTTAGGCATGTGCATACACAAGATCATCATCATCAACTCCATTTTTCCCATCTTCTGCATGGGATTGGGGTGTCGTGTTAACTGTCACCATATCTCTCAATTCAATGCTGCACTCTTGCCTTCTTTGACAATCATGCCTGGCTGCCGCAGATTTTCTCTCACACAAGCCATCCACCTCCTTGCTGGATGGACTCATTTCCTCTTATCTTCTTACTGTCTGTCTCAAATCTTTTTCATCAGAGTGTCTTCTGTTTTTCTGCATGTGTCCAAACCAACATAATCTGTTCTCTTTGATCTTTTCTGTAATTGGAGTTACTTGGCTTCTGCTCGTATGTCCTTATTTCTTTGTCTGTCCCACAGTGTGCATCCTACCACCCTTCTCAGGCACTTCATTTCCATCACCTCTAGCTTCCTCATCTGCTCTTCTTTTACTGCCCAGGTTTCTGTACCATACAGTAGTACTGATCCACTGCTGTTTTGTACACCTTACATTTCGACTTGTTTGGCATTCTTCTGTCATACAGTACACCTGACAATCTGTCATTTGGCAGCAACCCCTCTGATTCTAACTTTGACATCTTCATTCAGACTTCAGTTCTCCTCAACCACCCCTCCCAAATACTTGAAGCTATTAACCTGTTTCTCTGCCTTCATTTCTATCTCAGTTCTCAGCTTCTTTTGATTTCCCCAGTGTGCTGCCATTACTACTGCCTTATCTGTAATTAGTTTCATTCCATGTGCCTTCAGTTTTGCGTTACATTCCCCTATCCTTTTGCTGAAATTCTTGCTTAGAGTTTGCCTGCAGTGCCACATCATCTGCCCCATCTATCCCCCCAACCTCTTTGTTAATGTAGTTCATAACCAATATGAACCCTGATGCACACCCATTCTCAATAGAAACCCCTCTGTGAGACTGAACGCAGTTTGTACTTGAGTCATTGGGTCCTTGTACATAGCCTGCACTAATTCTACCAATGTTTCTGGGACTTTGAACCACCGAAGTACTGCCCAAAGCAGCTTTCTTGGGAATTTGTCATATGCTTTCTCCAAGTCTTGCAATCCTCAGTTGGACACTTTTCTAATCTCTAGCTTCATCTCAACTATCTGTTTCACTGTAAACATTGGGTCAGTTGTGTTGCATTCTGGTCTGAATCTGAACTGCTCATCTCCCATCCTACTTTCTACTACTCTGAGTATTCATTTATCAATCACACTTTCCAGAACTTTTATACAAAGTGACAGAAGTTTGATACCTCTGTACTGTACAGTTGTGGATTTCTCCTTTTTTTGTACACTGTGTGGCCTCATCTAAGCCTGCTGCTTTCCCTGACTTCATTTTTCCTAGTGCTATTCTTACTCCTCTTGATCTCTTAGCAGTACAGCTTCTGTGGGGCTTTCTTCTTTTAGAAGCTGCAGGAAGTACTCCTTCCATCTGCCTTTGATGTTTTGTGGACTGGTGAGTAGGCTGTTGCTCACATCCCTTATGAAGGGTGTCTGACTATTTTCTTTATCTTTCTATCTTTGCCTTACAACCTGATATAGTTTCTTTGTGACACCTACTGTCACTTTCCAGAAGGTGGTAGAGTATCTCCAATGCCCTATTCTTTGCTATTCAGTTCCTTATTTCTTTGTTAGCCAACCAATATATCTTCCTAATCTGGTGCATCTTTTCTATATCCCATTTTTTTCCTGTACTCTATCTTTCTTTTGATGACTTCCTGGGCTTCTGCATTCTACCTTATTTCCATATCTGGTCACATATCTGTTCTGTAGTCCTCACATATGCTGTTTTGAGGGACTGCCATTCTTCTTCAAATCCACCTATTCCCTTTCAATATGACTGAATCACACAGAGCCATATTTTCCTTGTCAAGTGGTTAGCCTTGTCACAGCATGCAGTTTGTGATTATGGAGATTGTGCATCACAGTAGAACCCCAAACTCCAAACAGGCATTGGCTCAAAGTCAGAATTGAACCTTGTACCTTATGCATTGGAGGTGAAGACCATAACTATTATGCCATCTGGTGTCTGCATACACAAGGTGACTTGATAAATCTTTTTTTTACTTAATGATGAGTTCTGATACTCCATCCACAAGGGTACTTTTATGACGGAATTTTTATTCAGCCAGCCTTCACTGGACCCTGGTGGATGGCATTATTGAGACTAAGCTGGTCTTTTGCCCTCTTAACCACATTTATGAACTTTCTTCACCTCCCTTTTGCCTCGTCATCCTGTCCCAGACAACCTACCAAAAAGATGCCTCCGCCTCCTCACAGACTGAGGAAGGCAGACAAGCGATATACAGCTTTGCTTCTTCACAAGTGCCTCCTTAATTGCCAAGAAAACAACGTTAGCCCAGTAATCTTTCTTGCTGTCATCTAAAGCTGTATATGTTGAGAGCAATTCCCTGAACTTACCTGTGCTTGGAGAGTCATCACTAAGGATTGTTTGGTTTCTTATGTCATCACATATAGCCAAGTCTTAGAGTTTTTAAAGTCATCCTTCAAAAACACCTCTGCTGAAAGGTGAGATTATCTGGGACAGCACCAGATTCTATCCCTTAAAGAGGCTTTGGAGACTGCTTTTCTTTGGAAATATGGACAAGAATTCCACTACTGCCTCTTCTTAGTTCTGAACGAGACAAAGCCTTCAGTCACATCTCGATGCTTAGCAGCTCCGGGAGTTTATGCTTTTTCTGTTGCAGAGACTGTACATAATGTCACTATCCATGCCAGATGCCATGTGGTATACCAGTGTCTGTGGTTACAACACAAGGTTTCTTTGGTTCTTTGTGTGGACATGACTTTTGGTACAAAGTGATGCTGTTTGGACACTCTTCTGCACCCAGAAAGTTTACCAAGGTGCTAGCCATTATGGGTAGATACATTACAAAAGAAGGGGCTTTATGTGTTAGTCTACCTTGATGAGTGGCCCTTGATGACCTGTTCAAGTTAGTAGCCCATGCTGACATCCAAGAGTGGATGCTTCCACAGCTGCAGTTATAGGA
This sequence comes from Protopterus annectens, assembly GCF_019279795.1. Classification (NCBI taxonomy): domain Eukaryota; kingdom Metazoa; phylum Chordata; order Ceratodontiformes; family Protopteridae; genus Protopterus; species Protopterus annectens. The sequence continues at coordinate 454,056,940 of NC_056736.1, forward strand.
GTGAGCACAAATTGGTAGAAGCCCTCTCTGATCCTATCCCAGAAGGTAGCATTCATTGATGCAGAGCTTGGACACTCAAGTGCCCCTGGAAAAACGCCAGAAGGTCATAAACTTTGCTGCCTAGGTGAAGATACAGCAGAAGGTCTCAACTCTGACAATTCTGTGCCTACTGTAGTCAATAACTGCCATGATCTTCACTGGACTATTTGCATACTTGTGGATTTTAATGTTACAGTGCACTGTCAAATGTCAATAGCTGCAGAGTCATGATATGTTTGGATTTCTTTTTTTTTTTTGTTGTTGTCAAAACTTTATCAGTGGACCAAGGAGAGGTGTACAATCCCAAACAACCTTTAGGAGGGCATCACATTCTTGTAACTGACTCTGTAGCAAGTGCTAATGAGAAGTACTGATCTCACTAGGTTCCCTGTGATGGATTCACTTCAGAATCTCGAATTCCTGAAAACTCAAACTTCATATGGTCGAGACCATATGATCGAGTTTTCAGAAACTGGAAATTCCGAAGTGAATAAAAAGAAAAAAAATAGTCAAACACATCGTTCCCCCCTCTGCACCCCCCGCACACACACCCTACTTAAATCTACCAACTCTGAGATTGTGCTACAGTGGGGAAAAGGGAAATCTCCTGTTCCACTCTGTATGCAGAAGCGCAGAACGGGTGATTTCCTATTTCCTCGCTATACTGCAATCATGGAGATGGTATATTTATGTAAGGAGGGTGAAGGGGGGGCCTTCCCCCCTGCAAAAACATTATATTTAATTAAATTAAAGTGTTTTTTATTTAACACTTTAGACTTTCAAGTTTTTGAAAACTCGATCATATGGTCTCGACCATATGAGGTTCGAGTTTTCAGTAATTAGAGATTCTAAAGTGTTCCCCCTGTGATACAGTGAGCACATGGTTCCCGACATTAGCCAGATGGAGCCATGGAAAGTCCTCCAGTCACCCGTATGCATTGAAGGAGAACCTGGTTCCGTGGTCTTCCCTAATTTGGTCCAACAACCAAACCACTGTGTGGTATCTAAAGAAAAACGTGGTCATACCCTTATGCAAGAAAGGTAATGCAGGTCTGTTAGTAGACCAGTTGAGGCAACTTATGTGCCATTTGATATAACAAAGTTTTTCTCCTCCTCCTCTTCTCACTACAACAGGACAGGAAAGATTTCAAGATGGACATGTTCTCCAACCCATGGTGAGGGAGATTCCTATATGCCTTCTCTCCATTCCTTCTGATTCCATGTCTCATAACAAAATCTGGAAAAGAAAAAAAAAACTTTACACTCCCCCTCCCCCATGTGGCCACAAAGTTTGTAGTGTCAGACATAGGTCCTTGATAGTGTACAAAGTTCTCCTGGTTCCTACCAAGGAGATCATCAACAATGGGGGTTATAACTGTCTCCACCTCATTGCCAGCCTCTTGTTTTAAACCCTTTTATCTCACCAGCAACATAAAGAAGACAAAGTCGTAGGTACAGTGGATTTGGGAGTGTTTTAGCTAACCTTAGATGGTATATGGAGGGAGTTCTTACATTGTGTATGTGCATCGTGGCATGGCAGAAATTATTTTAGTAAAAAAAAAACTTTGTTGATTACTGGCAATGGAAAATAGCTGGAAGGAGTACAAGTCATAATGAATGGCAGCAGTGGCTTATAGTTTGGCTTCATGACTGCACGCTGCCTTCTTATTTTCGGTTGTTGAATCCCATCAAGTTTACTGTTAGAAAAACAGAAGCTACCTCTTTTGATTGGGGGTGTTTTTAATAGGCAGCATATCCAGAGTTTTTTTTTCATGACAAGTAACAAAATGAGTGATCAAAAACTGTTTGCTGTTCAACTTTAGTGTCCTTAATACTACAGTAAATTCAATTTTGCCTTTTTTTAAGTGTAAACCTAAAGACAGAAGAAAAGCAGCAATATACCTCCCTGATTTCATAACTGGCTCATATGCAGCACTGGTGATTAAATCTGCATTTCTGCAAACATGTCTGCACTGCTGAGATACGTGAAACTGTTATGTGTACAAAACGTCCCTGGCAATTAGACTTAGCATGTCACCTGTTGTGTAAAATATGGTACGTGAATGAAGTTTTATGAGAAGCATTAGAAGGCCAGTTCGGTACAGTAATTGGTCAGTTAGTGTGTTCAGGGTTTAGCCCTCATAACAGATTTCTTTAAATAGCTTGTTCCAAAAGTATGTATGTTAGAAACATATTTGACACAGACATATCTTTTTAAATTCTGCCTGATTTTTTAATAAGAAACCTCCAATCTTTTGCGTGTGTGTTGTTTGCTGATGTAGTATTTGTTAGATCAACACATAATCATGTTATAGCCTGTATCAACTATGTAAGTTAAAGCTGAGTCGCTCAAAATCTTCCTTCTTGCTGTAGTTTACATTTATTGGGTTTGCTCTCTGTAGAATATTTTCCATTCCTCTCTCTCCACATACCTCTATAAATTATATATATGCAGTGTTTTTGCCTAAAGAGCTTCATGGTTGAAAAATACTACCAGTAACTGAACCACCACCTGATCAGTGAATGAAAAAGTACCCCCCAACACACACATGCATGTTTCATTTAAGAAGAGGGAAATGCTCTTTTGTGGCTATTTCCGTTATTTAGCCAGTATCAGAGCCACTGTCCTCACAGTGTACTGGTTTCAGCCCTAATCTATATTTAGGATAGTTGTATGTATAAATCTGGATATCCTTCATCCCTCACAATTTTTCTGATAAATTAGTATAACTGAACAATACTAAGAACATCCCCCCCGATTAGCCTGACCTTGCAGTTCTCTTGCTGGTCCCAAATAAATCATGCATTCCCCCATATCACCTGATGTAACACACCATATCATCCTGTCTGTAGTCACATTTATTTATTTATTTTATTTTACATTTGTTGACCGGGCTAGTCTAGCTGGATTAATGTCCATTTTCAGTAGAGGCCCGGGGAGAAAAGCTCCACAGTAAGACATAATTTTACAAACATAGTTGTACAGAGGGTGTATTTAAAGACAGACTGTAGTTCATAACATTTTCATAAAAGTCTAAAACTACTAGTAGCAGCAACAGGAAAAAGTACATTAGATTCTTCTTTTAAACATCCATCCATCATAGTGGTATTGAGAATCCAAAATTAAAAGAGAAGTAAAGAAGCAGTAAGAGAATATCTTGTTATAGATAGCAGGAGAAAGGGAAAGGCATGGAACAAAAAAGGATTAGTCAGGGTTAGAACAAGGGCAGAGCCACTGGGAGTAAAGCCATGATTTTATATGCTTCTTGAAAGTAGGTAAAGAGGTAAAAGACATAAGTTCACTTGGAAGTTTGTTTCAGATGGGTGCAGTACAGTTGGAGAACAGACTATCCCCAGCTTTGTTGTTGGATTTGTTGGAGGCAGCTAGTAGTTTGGTAGCAGAGCGTAGGGAAGAGATGTTTTTATATGAGGTAATAAGGGAAAAGAGTATAGTGATATTAGTGGGCTGATGAAAGATTTTGTGGGTAATGGTCAGTTGCAGAAGTCGTATATGATTTTGCAATTCTAGCCAGCCTAGCTGTTTGAGATTAGAGCAATGGTGGGTACGAAATGGGGCTCCTGTTGCAAATCTGGCTACTGTTGCTAGTTTGTTGAGGTTACTTTTAGTTAGGTTTGTATAGATTGGAGAGGCATAAAATAGGGTAGAGAGTAGGTGGGTTTGTGCTAAAGTACTTCTGGCTGAGGGAGTGAGGAAGGGTTTAAGTCTGTAGAGAGATCCAAGTTTTCTATTGATTGATTTGATAGTTAAGTTAATATGGGAATCAAAGTTGAGGTTGTGGTCTATTGTGACACCAAGAAGTTTGGTCGTAGGATCAGGGGATATTATGGTGCCATTGTTCAAGGATATATTGAAGGAAAGAGAGGATGACTTGTGTGATGGAGCGAATAGTAATAGTTTAGTCTTTTTTGGATTCAGTAAGAGGCAATATTGTTGGAACCAGTTTTCAGCTGCTGTGAAAGCTTTTTGAGTGATATTTTGAAGGTCATTAATGGAAGAAGCTGAGCATATTAGTGTTGAATCATCAGCATATTGAATACAGATTGATTGAGGAAGGGACTTATTTAGATTGTTTATGAAAATAGAAAAGAAGAGAGGTCCAAGTATTGAGCCTTGTGGTACACCTATTTTGATAGGAAGAAGAGATGATAAGTGATTTTCCCATAGCACTGCTTGTTGTCTATTATTTAAGTAGGAATAGAACCACTGGATAGCCTGAGAGTCAAAAGCAAGAGATTTCAAGATGCTAAGTAAGAGAGTATGGTTGACCATATCAAAGGCTTTAGAGAGGTCTAAGAATAGAGCAGAGGACAGTAAGTTGTTATTCCGATTTCTATTAATATGGTCAGTGAAAGACAAGAGCGAGTAGTAGTACTGTGATGAGGTCTAAAACCATGTTGACTGTCTGCTAGGAGATTGTTTTGGAGGAGGTGATTAAGTAATTGCCTATGTATACATCTTTCCATGATTTTTGCTAAAGGGGAAAGTAAGGCTATGGGACGGAAGTTAGAGAGGTCATTTAAGTTGCCACCCTTATGTAATGGGATGATATGAGAGACTTTCCAAAGGACTGGGATACAGCCTTCTGTTATGGTACGATTGATTAAAATAGAGACAGGGAAGGCCAGTGGTTTGGCTGCAATCTGTAGGTATTCGGCTGGAATGAGGTCAGCTGAAGGGGTACAAGGTTTTAGCTTGGTAAGTAATTTATGAATGAGATCTGTTGAGACTGGTTGTAGTTTAAATGAGGGGGGATTATTGTTTAGGGAGTTGGGTGCTTGCGTGGATGGTGGGGATAGGGATGAAGCTAGGGAAGTAACAGTATCTTTGAAAAATGAGTTAAATACATCAGCAATTTGAATTGGGGAAGTCTGAGTGAGGTTTGAGGGTGTACGTGTTTTGGAGTTACCTGGGTGCAGTAATTTGTTGATACCTCTCCAGAATTTTTGGGGGTTTTGATGTTGTGCATATTGGACTTTTGAGTGGTAATTTCTTTTATCAGTGACTATCAGTTTCTTTGTTTCATTTCTAAGTTGTTTAAAGGTCACATGGTCAGCTGGGTTTTTGGTAGCTCTCCATTTGTTCCATGTTCTATTTCTACATAACATTTTTTGTTTGGTTTCTTTGGATAGCCAAGGAGCAGTCTTTTTTTTTGGTTCTTGTTACTCTTGTAGGGGCATGGTGGTCAAGGATTTGAAGGAATTTATTGTTAAAGTAAGAGACAGCTTCATCTAGAGGCAAATATTTCAGAGGAGACCAGTTGCAAGCTTTTAGCTCTAATAGGAAGTTGTGTATGTTGAAGTTAGTTTTGCTCCTGTTAGTTCTGAGTTGAGTATTAGTGGGGATGGGGCTTTTTTGTCGGTTGATAAAAGTGATTTGATGGTCTCTGATATTATCAGGTAGTGTACCTGTGATATAACACATAGGGTTAGTGTTAACTAGGATCCAGTCCAGGATACTCTGTTTGGAACTGGTTTTATTTATTCGGGTAGGGACGGTAATAGTCTGAGTAAAGCCATAGAGGTTGATTTGAGAGGTTGGAAATTGGGAAATACAACAGTTCCAATCAATATTAAAGTCACCTAATAGTATGGTTTCCTGAGGGAAAGAGGTTGAGAGCCAGCTCAGTAGGTTTTCTAGACTAATGATATTGTTACCTGGGGGGATATAACAGCAAATGATGTAAATGGATTTATTTTTATTAATTTCTGGTTTGGTGATTAAGATTTCACTGTTGTTGAGTGAAGGTGATTTAGACTCTACTAAGGTAACTAATAGTTCAGTTTTGTAGAGTATTGCTACTCCTCCGCCCTTTTTGATCTGACGATCAAGTCTAATAATGTTATAACCTTCTTGGTGTCTACTTTTAGCCAGGTTTCAGTTAGGCATAGGATATCAAAGGAGTAGAGGTCTAGGAGAGCATGTAGTTGGGTTATCTTATTATTTAGGCTCCGAATATTGAGATGAGCAATCTGGAGAGTATTGGTCTTGGTTATAGGATTAATAAGATCAGTTAGGTTGTTAGTTGGCATAATGGGTTGGTCATGGTTTGGGCCAGGATTAGGGTGAATGTTGCCATAAAGGCATAATAGTTGTTGGTGACATCACTATAAATGTATGGCTACAGGTCTGTCAAGTGAAGTTAACTATGGGTATGAAAACAGTGGTCCTTGGATAGAAGATCTTAGCAGATAGGTGCAGCTAAGGAGTGGCTTGGGATACCCTTCTAAATATGTCTTTGGGACTCACTACATTTTAGTTATGCCTTTATAATGTGCTGTCTGGAATAAAAGGGTGGAACCAGACAGGAAAGGATCAGAATACAGATAGATTTTAATTTAGCGTGTTCATCCTTTCTGAAAAATGACATACTTGTATGCTTTTGCAGCTTTTTTTGGACGTTTGCCATTTTGTTTTGTCAACTGCTGTATATGAGCATGAACTGATAAAGCAGTCTCCCTTGCTCTTAATCTTTTCTACCACCTTAGTCATTGTTCTAAATATTAACTGAAAAAAGTGAATAATGAATTATTAAAGAAATATATAAGCAGATGCTCTGACAGTTAACAAAGTTAAGCTACAGCATCGTAGCCTACAAGTTGTAATAAAACCATACTTAATTCTGTAGTTGGGTTCCATCTTGAGGCCATACAGAGTACTTTCTCTTCACCAGCAACAAAAGGTTGCTGTGGAGCCACAAACTTTTATTCTTCATCAAGAAACCATGGCATGCCTCTCAACCTCTTACTGCAAGAAATCTGAACAGAGCTTGTCAAAGGGGGGGGGGGGGAGGCCTGAAAATAGGGACAGATTTTAAATATTGTTCTTATAAACTTAGAAAGCTGCTAGAGTAACAGGATTTGTTAACATACATTTTCTGAAGGATTCCATGTTTGCAATTCAAAGTGTGTTATTATTTATTTATTGACATCTGATTGCCAGGAAAGTCCTACTGGATAGAAGCCCATTTTCAGCAGAGGCCTGAAGAGAAAATTTCCAAATTATTACGAAATATTTTAAGAACAATAATTTTACAATTTTCAAAAATAAAACAAAAACATCTGCATTTTAAATAATTATAACAAATTAGCGATAATATAAAAACATTGGTAAGAATCGATGCAAGTTGTATGACAATCATTTAATATTTATAAAAATTTTAGCTTGTTGAGAAATTAAAGATACAAACAGGAATGGCAATATGAAATGAGAGAAGAACAGACATGGTATATTTAGAGAGAAAGTCTGGGAAGAGAATTTGATAGAAGTAAGGCAGTAAGTGAAGAAGGGAGAGTAAGGAGGTATAAGGAACAAAAAGGTACTTGTTCACATTTAGGGATATAGTTTATCCTGGTTTTGAGCAAGAACAGAGCCAAATTTTAGCTAGGAAGTCTTTCAGAGTGGTTTTGAAGGATGGGAGGAAGGGTACTGACCTGATGGATACAGGTAAAGAGTTCCAGGCCTTAGCAACCTTGTATGAGTATAAACAATGCCCAGCAGATTTGATAGGTTCATAGAAAGTCAGGAGTTTTTTGTCACTGTACTGCAATGACCAACTAGTAACATAGCTGCACAGAATGCTTTTTAGTGCTGGACAAGCAGATGGATGCTGGATAATTTTATAGGAGGTAAGAAGCTGTGTACATGTTAGTTGATGAGGCAGTTGTAACCAATTTAAGCTTTTTAGTGTTATACAATGGTGGATTCTGAAAGGGGAATTTGCTGGTAAATTTAGCAACTTTATTATAGCATTGTTCAAGTTTTAATTTTTGTGAAGCTTGGAAGTTAGTAAGGATGGGAGCACCATAAGGAAGTGTGGGGAAGAAATAAATAGTTTTAGTTGCGTTGATGAAAAAGTTTTTGGGTCTATAAAGCATCCCTAGTTTTTGATTAGTTTTTCTTATGCAATTTTGTATATGCAAGTCAAATGTAAGCTTATCATTCACTATCACCCCTAATAATTTCTTATGAGAAGTGACTTCAGCGGTTGTATTATCAAGAGAGAGGACTTTAAATTTTGTTTTTTCACGAGAGAGGGATTTGGGGAAAAAAAGCAATTCAAACCCTTCTTGCAGAGGTAATGGCCAAAAAAAAGTAGTCTTCATGACAAATATTTTAACTCAGCCGTAGCTGCAGGCTCAAAAGGTGGGTGGAGCTTTTTTCTTTTCCAACACATAAGGTCCAAGCTGGAGTAGGAGCTCTGGGGAGGTCTTGTTCTTTGCTTTGCCTGGAATTGTGAACAAAAAAAATGAAAAACAAAAAAGGATCATGTCATAGTGAGCTGAAAAAATTGCAGCATGAATTTTAATGGAAGAGAGAAGAAAAGACTGTCCAATAGTTCAGTAGTATATAGAGATATAGAAACCACCAGGCTCAGGGGCTCAGAACACCCCACACTCCCTTTGCTGCACTCCAAAGCAAAATCTCCACTTCTGTTGCACTACTACACCCATACACTCTCTAGCTTCCATAATCACATTCAAAACTTGTTGAGTGTTGAAGTTGAGCTTGAGAGCTAAAACAGGATAAGATGCTGTGAGATGAAGAGAGTGAAGCATGCTGTGAGATGAAGAGAGAGAAGCTTGACCTTTTGTAACAACAGTTGAGGGGCCAAAGCCAGGGCCACGGTAAATTCCTTATTAAATTTCTCAGTGAGTGGTACCAATTGCTCTCACCAATGGCTGTGCTGATCAGTGGGAGCCATCAGGATCATTCTTGGTTTTTAGCAGAACCTTTAGAGTAAGCAGAAAGGGTGGAAAGGGTTATAAATGAAGGTTTTCCGCATGAAAAAGAAAGAGCATATCCTTTGCAAGAAAACTTTGGCAGTTGGTGGTTTAGAGTTGTGGCAACTGGTGGTTTAGAGGGTTTTCCCTATGACACTGTTAATTGCTGAAAATACCTGAGGATCCAGTTTCCACTGTGGGGATCCATGATTTGCCTGCTTAACACATCTGCTAAGGTTCTGCACTCGGCGAAAGCCTTGCCTGAACATCAGTTTGTAGACTGCCCGAAGCCGTTTCCCTGTATGCATGTCTGCATAGAGGGAAAGAAAAGATGCCATGAACCCTAAGGCTTGAAGGACTGTCCTGGCAGTCAGCGGACTGATGTGATTAGTTGTTGGAAGTAAAGGGAAGATTCTTTTTTTGTAAGCACATGTCCTGAGAGGGTACTAGACTGGACTTTTGTTTTCACAGAAGAATACCGGCATCTTAGCACTAGCATTACACATGCTAAAAAATGTTGTAGAGTTTCGCCCCCTGATGCAATGTCAGCATCTTGAACTTGGGGGATGTCAGAAAGGTGTTGAGGATAGACAATCCCAGATTGGTCTCCAGTGTAGGACAGTACCAGTGGCAGCCACCCTGGAAGAGGCCTACAGCATCAAAAAAAAACATTGTAAAGAAATACTTACCTGTTCGTTCACATGACACAGATCTTGATCTCTCTTACATTCAATACCTTCTGCTGCCATCTACCTTAGGACTTTTAACTGTGAAAGGAGATAGATGATATATATCTCATGTGGTGGAATTCACAATTTAGCTCCCTGATAAAAAAAAAGAGTATACAACACTTTCTTACCTTACCCCATCTGTCTAAAGCTCTTGAACTTTAGCCCCTGAGTAACTGTCTCTGGATCTGCCCTAGGGCTTTTAAAAAAGATTGTGAGCTTCAGGCACCCTATATATAGTCTCCGGGTTTTTAAGGAGCGCGTGAGGCATCAGGGTTAAGGAAGGGGAAGCCTTGCAAAAACATCTTCCACCAAAGAATAGGGGTATAGCTAAAGGCCTATGCTGAGGTAAAAAAAAAACAAAAATTCCTAAGTCTTTCCTGGAAAGAGAGAACCTGACCTTCCCATTTAAAATGCTCCTCATGGCATGCATGGAGAGTCTCTGAGAATGAAAAAGGAGAAGGAGGGGAGTGGAGTCATCCAGTCATCCATCACATCAAATAATGAATAAAACTAAAACTCTAACTCAATCAGAGAAGACTCAGAAATATCAGAATCCTGTCAAAAGGATAATCATAGTAATTAAATCTTCAGCCATCTTAGCATATATCTCTTGGGGGCAGGGGCCCTGAAGTACTAGGAGGAGCACCTGCTACAGCTGAACCTGGCCTACTCTTGGGAAAGCCTTTGTAACAGTAGGGGGGAGGGAGCAACCACCTAGAAGAGGAGGGAGAGAAGCTACCTGAAGCCCTTCAGCCTGCCCTACCTCCTGTGAAGACAACAGACAAAGTCTAACACGGTATACACAAGCTGTGGTAGTCCCTATGTGGTATCTGTTTCCGTAAGAAATATACAGTTTTACAAGGACTGCAGCAATGTGAGATGAAGAACATTGGTAGTTTGGTCTTTTTTGAGATGAACATGAGTTGTGACTTATGAAGCCATGTTTCAGTGGCTGTTAAAGCTTCCAGAGTAATTTTTGGAGGTGTGCCCTGTTGTCAGATGTACAAATGAGAATGAAAGCATCTGCTTATTGTATTAGGGTGGCCTGTTGTGTGGATGTATACAGGGTGTTGGTGAAAATGTTAAAGAGGAAGGGACCAAGGTAAGGAGACAGCATGGAGTGCCATTTTGCTGACTGATATCTACTGGACAGATAGCTTTTTTACCACAGAAGGGCAGGCTGAGAGACCTAGTGAGGACATATGAAGTAGAAGTTTGTAACAAACTGTATCAAAGGCTTTAGACAAGTCTAGAAATAAGGAAGAGACTAGTTTGATGTTATCTCTTGCTTTATTGTCAGTATTTATATAAGTTAGAAGGGCAGTGCTAATAGTATGGGAAGGCCGGAAGCCATGTTGTGCAGGGTACATGAGTTCTTCATGCAGGAGATGGTCTAGCAATTGTTTTTGAATGCATTTTTCAAGTGTTTTGGTGAGGGAAATAAGATTGCTATAGTTCTAAAGTTATTAATGTCTGTTGAATCCCCCCCTTTGTTCAGCGGGATACTGTGTGACTTTTTCCAGAGAGAGGTAACATGGGATTCCTAGATTGACCTATTTATAAGGATTGAGAAAAGATAGGCAATGCTATTAGCTGGTATGTTTATGTACTTGCTTGGAAGGTCATCAGCTGAAGAAGAGCACAGTTTGTTTGTTTAAGAGTAGTTTTATTTAGGATGTGGACACATGTTTGAAGGTGAAAGTGGATGTGGTGATATGTGGCTGTTGGGCAGGGTTGGAATTAGAGGAATCCTTGGTTAGAGATGCAATACTATCTATAAAATAAGAGTTGAACTCCATTACAGTTTCCAGTGGTGAGTTATCGGGAGAGGGGTTTGAGTTGAATTTTTGGCCTGGATGTAAGATTTCTTTAATGGATGTCCAAATCTTTAGAGGTGTGTTTAGTATTATTCTGAAAGTTAATTTGGTGTAGTTTTTTGTCTTCATTTATTTGCTTTTTAGTACGCTTGTGAAGCATTCTAAAGTTTTCAACATATTGAGGTATTTTATATTTTGCCATTCTTTCCCTGCTTTTTCTCTATCCTGCATTAGCATTTTACTCTTTTTGGATAGATAAATTGCATTATTTGTTTTCAGCCTTTTCCTTCTAGGAGGTACAAGGCTATTTGGGATATTTAGAAAAGTTGTAGTGAATTCATTTACAGCATGGTCTTAGTGGAGGATTTTTAGGAAGTTCTAGTTAATAGATGATAGTGTGGGAATGACCATTTCTGGGTTAAACTTGGAAAGATTGCTTGTTGTTTTATAAATATGTTGTTTAACTGGATATGTGAGATGTTTAGTCATATAGATTGGAAGATGATCACTGAGAGAGTCTAACATTGTACCTATGGTGGTGTACTTCGTAGGGTCTGATACTAGAATCCAGTCTAATAAGGAGTTTGATTTCCTGCTATAATGTGTGTGGCTGTTAATTTGTTGTGTGAAACTATATAGGCTCATGCTAGATGTAGAGGAGTTAGAGTTTATGTCCAACCACTTGACATTCACATCACCTAGTAGAATTTTTTCTTGTAGAAATGTTATGGATATCCAATGTAGGATATCTTCCACTATAGATGTATTGTCACCATGAGGGATGTAAAGGACAGTAATACATACTTATTTATAATTGTTTATTTTGAGGAGAGTAGTAAGAAGCTCTGCAGAACTGAATTTTGGTATTAGTTTGCTGTAAGGAAAAATGTGATACGTGTTGGGAAATATTAAAACAGTTTCACCACCTTTCCTCTTTATATGGTCATTACAAAAAATATTATAGCCAGGAGGTATAATGTCAGCATCATTTATGTTGGGTTTAAGCCAAGTTTCAATTACAGCAAGAACATCAGGCCTGTGCTGGGTAATCCCTGCATATAGTTCAGCAGTTTTATTTCTCATGCTTCTAAAATTTATTGCAGCAAACCTTTGATCACCAGGGTCAGGGGGTGGCTGTTGTTGAGTTAGACAAGAGTTTGGGAGAGAATTATCTCTGTATTCATTGTAATAGGTGATTAGGGTCTACATCTCCTCCCAGAAGGATTTTAGTATATTGTTGAATTATGCATACTTGTTTTATGGAGATGGTACTTTCACTTAATTTTGTTTTGGTTTGAGTTAAAGTGCAATTAATCAGTCTATAGTTGGAATAAAGGTGAGGGGCAATATTAAATATGTTTGGTCCAATGTGTGGAGAGTGCATATAGGAAGTACAGATAGGTGGTTGGGACATAGTTGGAGAAATTTTGAGACATATTGTTGAGTCATGGTAGGATAAAAATGGCACAGTAGGAGGAGAAGAATAGAGGCTAAGCTGCAGAGTAGCATAATTAAGTACAGGAATCTGTATTTTATTTATGTCAGGTAGTAGGAAAGTAGCAATGAAGAAGGAAACAATAAGTTGCAGGAGGTAGGAGATTCAGTGATGGTGGATTCTGAAAGCTAGTAGAGGATAGGTAAGGAGGTAAGTATTTTCTATAAAAGAGAGTTAGGTTGTTCTGGTAACTTCTCTAGAATGTAGGTAATAGAGGGGTAAGGCTAAAATATAATGATGTAGTCATAATAAAAAAAGAAGGTTTATTTGAAGAAAGTAAAAGATAGACTATGAAATAGATATGTGCTATTAGGGAGGATTGTGATTAAGAATGGATATCATGCAAAGCAGTAAGGGAGGGAGAAAGTTAGTTGGGAATGGGCTAGAAGAGTCACAAGTGAAATTTGTATGTAGGAAGTATAACATTAGAGTAAAAGGTGGGTGGGAACTGAGGGTAGGATAGGAGAGCAAGGGTGCGTATAGCAGGCTTCCCACCGTCAGGTCAAATTATAACTGAGAACAACCAGTTTATAGCCATTACAAAGCAGTTAACAAAGAGATACAAAGTAAAACAGTTTTCTATCATTTCCTGAGGCTAAATAACTGGCATGTACAGTACAGTCTACTGGTCAAGAAAAAGGGGATAGTAGCCAGCTTAGTAAAAGGTCCTTAGAGTGCATGTATTATTTCACAGAGACTTTCACTCATATAGCAGGCATGTATTCAACTGATTAAAGTTAATAGAAAGCAAGGTTCTTCATGATAAATGTGCTTACATTATACAATGACAAAATTCTCAGTAAACTTGTAGGAGCAAGGCCTTGTGGCAGAGGTTCTGCAGTATCAAGGTCAGACGTAGTAACAGTAGGCTCTGAAATTAAAGAAAGGGAAAAACTCTACTAAACTGTATATTATATAGAGGCAATGAAGTTAGTACATATTATACAAAAAAAAAAGAGATGGAGGAAGGGCCACAGTAAGTCAGAGCAAGAAAATACAGGGGAAGGAGTAGCATGATAGTAAGAAAGTTTATGAATGTAAGCTCAAAGCAGTTTTAACAGGATGTATACTGATAGAGAATCACAGCAATACAGTGTAAATATACAGCTGTATCAAGTAAATTGTCAGAACGTCGGACTGCACTGATAAGCACAGTATAAAACTATCACTTAGAAAACATTCATGGGATTAACCAGTACATCAAAAGAGTGTTTTATATATATATATATATATCAGAACACCAGCAACTCACATTATATACATATGTATTAAAGGGAAACACCCTCAGCATAAATAAAGCTTAATCGATCTGAATGAAATTGTTACAAATATAACACCCTACAAAGTAATTTCACTGTTCTACACAGTCTTAGAACAAATAGAAATGTAATAACATTTGACACATGCCTGCACTATGATGGAGGAGAGTGACTGTAAGAGGCAACAACATTGAGGGGATATTTAGCAATACAATCTACTACAGTGACCATCCTACCCTCACATCAACTTATAACTGAGAGCAATCAGTTTATAGCAAGTACAAAACAATTAACAAAGAGATACAAAGTAAAACAGGTTTTCTGTCATTTCCTGAGGCTAAATATCTGGCATATACAGTGCAGTCTACTGGTCAAGAAAAAAGAAACAGTGGGCAACTTAGTAAGAGGTCCTTAGTGCAATGTATTATTTCACAAAGACTTTCAGTCACACAGCAGGCATGTATTCAACTGATTAAAAGTTAATAGACAACAAGGTTCTTCATGATAAATGTGTTTACATTGTACGATGACAACATTCTCAGTAAACTTGTAAGAGTAGGGCCTGGTGGCAGAGCTTCTGCTGTATTGACATCAGCTGTTGTGATCACAGGCTACTATACAATGGCAAAATTCTCAGTAAACTTTTAGAAGTAGGGCCTTGCGGCAGAGCTCCTTCAGTATCAAGGTCAGATTAGTGACCACAGGCTATTATACAATGACAAAATTCTCAGAAGATTTGTAGGAGTAGGGCCTTGTGGCAGACCTTCTGCAGTATTAAGGTCAGATGTAGTGACCACAGGCTCTGCTCTATGGTGGAAGATAGTTACTGAGTGTAAGGGGAGACAACACTGACTTCTCTCCTCAGATCATCCTAGTAATTTGCCAGAAAACCACAAATTTTATGAGGGACAGACCAAAAATATGAGATAAAGGTCTGGACATTCTGAGAAAATCTGGACAGTCTAGAGGTATGAGCCATGGCAGTGTGGGATCAAAGAAATTAATGAATGTTAGGATTTCCTCTTGTTACCTGAACCATAAGAGGACAAAATTAATGAAGCTAAAACAAAGGTAATAGCGGTAAATTATGTACCCACATACGAATTGGTCCATCAATATCCATATTTATGGGGACATGATAAAATGAAGTATTTAGGAGTATGGACTGGAAATGACTCTTTGGTGGCAGCTTAGGATATGTGGGAAGAGACTAAACAGAAGATAATACAAAAACTGAGAAACTGGAAGTTTTGTTATATGGATATGGATACTAAGATGCAAGCCATTAAAATGTTTTTAGTCTCTTTAGTCTTATATACAGGTCAGGCATACTTTTATTAACCAGAGAAGAAGATGTGGATAGGAATTAAAAAAGAGTTGAAGGATTTTATCTGGGAAGGGAAGACAGCAAGGGTCAAGTGGGATAAACTGATTCTACCAACAGAATAAGACTGACTAGGATTACCTAATTTGAGGCAGTATTTTACAGCAACACATGTAAGGCTCTTATACATAGCAAAGACAGAAAACTATAATTCAAAGTGGAAAGGAATTATGTTGACACAGGGAGGAAGCTCAAGAAATAAGGGAAGATTGAGATTTTGGATGCAGACTCTTAAGGAGAACAACCAAAATCATACAGAGTATTATATTTATAAAACAGCAGGGAGTATTCTAAGAACCAAACTGGCACAAGAATGGAGAAAAGAGATTTTGCCGATAGGGTTGACTGTGATCAGGGATACAGATAATAGGCAAGAGGGGGCTAGCCTTTATTGGAGAAAATTAGCAAAGGAACTGAGGTATTGGGAGCAAATAACTAGAAAGGGAAGAGTAATAGAATGGCAAGTGGCCAAGAATTTATTTGGACTGCAGATTAGAGATTGTCTTCCCTGTCAAGGATTAGTATCAGAATACAGGCAAAGAGAAAGAAATAGGGGGCTCCTAAATGAAAGACCAGCACTGGTAGAATTTTTAATAGATTCTAGAACAGAAGCTGCCATTAAAAAAGGAATAATTAGTAAAGAATATAAAATATTGCATGCTAATTATAAGAATCAGTCAGAGGAGCTGAGAAAGGATTGGGAAGAGATACTGCATAAGCAATTCTCAAACAGACAAATATGCAACAAAGTCTAGAAGATTAGGATCTTTGCCTGGAAGTGTTTACATAGTTATTTTTATACCCCAAGTAGACTCCAAAGAATTTTTCCTCAGGTGGATAGCAAATGTTGGAGGTGTGACAGGCAAGAAAGACATTGCTGGGAACATATTTTTTGGGAGCGTAATGAACTGGCGGACTTTTGGGATTCCCTGCAGACCGCTCTGTCGGAGATGCTAGGTGAGCAGGTTGGACTGACTGGGGAGATTATTTTTTTGAGTTATGCTATATAATTAGAATTGCTAGACATAGTAAAGCCTTGCTGAGTCTAATTATGGTGGCTGCCTAAAAAGCAATTACTAGAAAATGAAAATCAAAGTCTAGACCAACTTTGCTAGAAGTAGTGAATATAGTAACAGAGGTAAAATAACTGGAAATGGGATCTTTAGAAAAGGGAAGGAGCAAACCACATAGGAAAAAAATGAGAATTGTGGGAATAATACATGCAGAGCAGGAACGAGGTTTAAGAGACGGGATTTGAATGAGCCATATAATGCTTTATTGACAAAGACTGGATGGTTTATAAGTGATGTATAATGTTTACAGCTACAGTTGTTTCAGTGGTGTCTGTGATGTATAATTTTCATTTATATAAATGTAAGATTGCCTTTGTCATGTGTGTGTAAATTTAATAAAGATTTTTGGGGAAAATTATGAAAATACAACATAATTCTTCATGTGTTTAATCCATTAACAAATACATTTCTAAGCACATTTACAAACCAAAGATAAAAGTTTATTTTGTAAGCACAGATTTGCTGACTAAATAAGAGTCAGTTCATTGTATGAGCAAGGTCAGGTGCACTGCACAGTTCTGCTCAAACCCTGAACTGTTTGTTGCTGGTCCTCTGGCCACTCTATTTTATTTTATTACGTAAAGAAATCCAGCATGAGATAAAATATAAATGGCCATGCAACTCGTTAGCTGGGATTTTGGTGCCAGAGGAAGCAGGTGATTGGTTAAATGCACTGACCTTTGTGGGGTCAATGAAGTTAACCAATCAACTTGCTGGCTTTCTGTTCCTTTCACTGGCTGGCTAGAGAAGCAGCTACTAGTGCACGAGACATTTTTTTAATCAATGGTGGCTTTACTGCAGGAGTCAATGAGTTTTTTTCTTTCTGGCATATTGTCAAAGCCTGCAGACACTACTTAATGACAAAGATTTTGGTTTTAACTTCAAGTGCATGAGAAAATGCAATGTATCTTTCTAAATACAGACAAATTCTTGAACGAAGAGGTTGAGTGGACATATTGGGTTTTGCAGTGGTTTGTCCTATACGATTCTGACAGCATTGAGCTTTAAATAAGATTTTGGGCCATTTTGTGTGCATTTATTAGATTGCAGGCAGCTTTCTGAAGTGTATGCAGTCTGAACTGGATATAATTGGCATGTGTGTGTGTGTGTGTGTGTGTGTGTGTGTGTGTGTGTGTGTGTGTGTGTTTATGCAGGGAGCACTGCTCTCAACCTTCTCTGATCATGCCTCATGTTTTGGTGTGTTCCTTAGAAGATTTGTGGTTTTCTGTTAAGTTGTAGATTGTGATCATGAAATAATGACATACATGCATCTCATCTTTGTGTTGTTCAGAAATGCTTGTGAATACAAACCTTGTTATTCTACCAACTTTCTATGTATATAAGAGCAATATTTAAAACTGGTCTCTGATTTGGGTCTTTGGAGATTCTTTTGGGGGTAGGGGTGAGGAGACTTCATGTGTATATGTATGACAGGAACAACCTTAAATATATGATTGTGGCCATTTGTTCTTGCACTTTAATTTCAATCTAACACCAGAGGAGTGCAAAAGAAGTGTATGTTATGTATTTATTTATTTATTTGAGAAGAGAGGCAGGCAGTATTTCCAGGAATTTCCAGATATGCCTCTTTGTATCCTTGTAGTTATATGCCATTTCAGTTTATTGGAAATCCTGTTTTTGTCATCTTTGACCATTAAAGCTTGGACACAACTTATTTCTTTCTTGAAATAAAATAATCTGATTTTCTTTCCTTAATCACAATTTTTTGTTATGGCCATCACTGGATCAAAAAGTTGGAAAAAATCTCTAAAGAGAACCTCAGAGTATTTAGAACCCTATGACTTCTAGGGACCTAGTAGCCCACAGATGCCCGGTATAATTCGTCTATTTCAGTACAGCCTTGGCCAGTCTTACTGTTCAGCTTAAGACAAGGTGTAAAAACACAAGAAAATGAATTTAGGTAATATGAGTTCTACAGTGTACATCTTTAAATGCCATATTCTATTTAGTACAGTTGTATTATGGAAGTACTTGACCATGATGGAAATAAGCTTCTATGCAGTGGTGCAGCGGTAGCGTTATCGCCTCACAGCAAGATGTTCTCCAGTTAGATTTTTGGCTAGGGTGCCTTCTGTGTGGAGTCTGCATTCATGTGGATTTTCTCCAGGTGCTCCGGTTTCCACCCACGTACAAAGACATGCGTTTGGAGCATGTCTCCCCAGGCCACCGCTGAAAACTGGTTTTGTTCCAAGTCGCACTTTCCCGGTAAACAAATGTAAAATAAAAACAATAATAAAAAAAAATAAAAACAACCCATCCTTTGTCATGGATAGTTTGTGAAGCACTGCACTATAAACCAAATGAGGATTGCACATAGCTGCATCCAGCTGGTCCTTGAATTGCAATGTCAACATGATGATGCATGTGTCAAATGATATTGAAAGTATGCACAAATGCCAAAGATTCCTAATGAGAAAAAAGCTGATTATTCATCCACTCCCCCTGTTTAATATCCATTATTATTATAATAATTATCTTTACTATTAACTGGAGAAGCACTTTTTGAAACTTAACTGCAGAAATGTATGTCATTATTAGTAGAATGACTCAGCCCTTCTGGTGCAGTAGAGAGATAAAGCTCTGACTATAGCCCAGCTGACCTGGGATCATTTAATGGCTTGGGTGACTACAGAGTGTCAGGAAGGAATGGACATTATCATCCGGGGGGGGGGGTTAGTTCTGTGAACATCACCTGCAATGATCCCTGGTGAAGGCTGAGGACGTCACTATTAAAAGGCATTGTCAAAAGTAGGGATAGGTTAGAGACATAGCTGAGCTGTTACAGAAGCAGGGTGAAATGTTACTCATCCCCATTGCATGACTACCCATCAGATTTTACCACAAGAACCATGAAGGAGGGGGAGTAATGGGCAGGTTATAAAAATCGGAAAAAAATCTAAAGGTCTTACTGCTGTATGCTAGGAGTCTAAACAAAAAAACTCCACGTCATAGAAGCTCTCTTTACCCTAGAGGATGCTGATGTGATGTCACTGAGACATGATTTAAAGCCACAATGACCACCCTGACAGTGCAAGATTATAATGCCTTCCGCACATTTAGACCAGCTACTACACAGACCAGGACTAAAGGTGGAAGTGTTTCAATTTACATAAAATAAATAAATTTACTCAAGGCTAGTCAAACAGGACAAGGCACTTGAGCTTCTCCACTTTCAAATCACCATAGCCAAAGTCAAATACCACTTCCTTGCAAGCTATAGGTCTCCTGCTATGACCCAAGAAACCCATACCACATATTTAAACTTATTGGACACACTCGCCATCCAGCCGAATAGCATATTCATGGCCGACTTTAATTACCTCACTGTTAACTGGGAATTATATATGTCACTTTTGTGTTGGTACACGAATAAACGAGTCTTCGTGGGTTCTGTTTAAGTAGCTTTATTCTATACAGATACATCACTGTAAAGGCTTATTTGACTATGACTAAGTAACTTATATACAAACTTAACTGCTGCAATCATACATGCTCACTCACTCGCTGCTTCTACAAAATGGCACCAGGGATTCCACATGTCTGGAATTTATACGCGCACACACAGCCTCTCATGCTTCTTAAAGATATTAAAAAAAAAAAAAAAACTTGGCACCCCAGCTAATCCTGGAATATTCAGGAACAACTCTAAAGCTAAATTCTTATTATTAAGTGATAACCTGACAAAATTTCAAGCCCTCAGAAACCCTGAGAAAACTGCTGAATTCACAGAACTGTTCACAAAAGCCCTATACAAGCATGTTAATAGCTGCATAGAGGAAAAGTACAGAACTAATTCAAAAAACAAGCCACCCTGGCAGAATCAAAACATCAGTAAGTTGTATAACAGAATGAAGAAGATCATGGAAATAATTAAGAGGTGCAGCACCCAGTAAGATAAAAGCAAACAACTCAGAGGACAAATGAAGTCTACCAAAGGCAAATCTGAGGTAAATTTGGCCTTCCAGGCCAAGGACATTCATAAAGCATTCTTTAGCAGTGTCCACAACCTCAAAGACAATACACAGTTGTGTGCAGAGCTTATTGTTAATGGAGCCACCTATACTGAGCCAGAAGATATAGCAATCCTACTGGCCAACAAATTCAGCTCCAACTTTACCCCTCTCTACCCCTCAACCTTCCCCTCTGGAAATACCATCAAATATAACTCCCCCTACAATTAGTAGGGAACAGGTCCTCAATGCCAGGGCCAAGAACACTGCATTGATGGGCCCAGACAGTATCCCAGGATGCTTTCTAAATAGCATTAAACATGGCCTATCAGGCTGTCTGGAATTGCTATTGAACTGCAGCCTCTAAACAGGCATCGCACCTCATGAATAGAGAACAGCAATGGTCAACCCTCTGCACAAATATGGGCCATCTATAGAACCTGGAAAATACAGAACCCTAAGTCTCACTAGTCTCACATGCACAGCCATGGAAAGAATTGTTATGGAAGTGATCAGTAATAACATAAGAAACCTACAGACACTGAAACCAACCAAATTTGGTTTCGGCAAGGGCAGGTCATTCCTACTCAGCCTGATAGACTTCTTTGACAGGGTCACCAAAGCAATGGATGAAGGCAAAATGGTTCATACTACCTACATTGACATGGCCAAGGCATTTGACAGAATAACCCAGTCAGGCATTACTGACAAACTCAAGAGGTTAGTTCTAAACCCTTATGTCACCCAGTGGATAGCCAGCTGGCTCACAGACAAGGCTCAGGAAGTTAGACTTGGAGAGTCCACCTCTACAAAGAGGCCAGTCACAAGTGGAGTCCTTCAGGGACTGGTCCTGGGACCACTCCTTTTTGGCATTTACTTCTCTGAAGTCACTGGAAATGTCAGTGGCCTCTGGCTGACTAAATTTGCAGATGATTGCAAATTAGGAGCTGTCATGGAATCCCCCACTGATACAAATGTTCTCTAAGAAGGACTGACACAGACAAACAGCTGGTGTCAGAGCCATGGACTAAAACTAAATGCCAAGAAATGCTTAATAGTATCCTTCAGGAAAACATCGTCCCCTGGTAACTGTCATATTGACAACACACCCTTAAGAGTTAACCCAGTAGTCAGAGACTTGGGGACACACATAGACAGTAATCTCACCTTTGACCATCATGTGTCTACAGCAATGAGGAAACTATTCTATGTTGTGCAACTTATAAACAGAAATACGGCACCTAGGTCCAATGAAGTCATTGTTGCACTGTATTTGGCATTCATCAGACCTATCATTGAGTATAGTGCCTCCTTTAGCATGTACTTAACAAGGCATATCCAACAATTGGAATGTCCACAGAGGTTCTTCACTAACAGAATATAAGTTGTGTCTTATGTAGCCCATCTCAAGGCCCTATCCCTGTATTCTGTCTCCTACAGGTTATTGAGGGGAGATGTATGCCTGGTATACAAGGCATTGTTAGACCCACTCTAATGGACCTCCTGAATATCTGCAAAACAAACAGCACTCGAATTACCCGTTCTAAAGACTTAAACCTTATCTGTGATATAAATAAGACCTGCTGGAGAGACAGGTATGTATCCCAGAGACTACCTCTTCTCTGGAACAGGTTCCCCAGCCATGTGAAGCAGAGTTCCTCCCTAAACCAATTCAAGTGTAATTTGGACAATTGGATGGGGAACAGGAAATTCATTCTTAGTTTAGCACCTAAATCTCTAATGGACCCAGGCAACCTATAAATAGTTTATCTCTCAGGCCGCTGCTTGTAAATGTTTCATCTCCCAAGCCCCTGCTTACAAAAGAACCAGAACCTATCTGAGGTTAGGGATGTGTGGCTAGGCTTAAAAAGGTTCCTTGTGGTCGTTAGCCTAGTAAACAACTATGAACCTATGAGTGTGTTGACTGAAAAACCCACAAGATGCTTTAAGATCTGTGCAGGCCGTAGCATTATCTGAGGAAGTCCAGTGGTAGAAGGTGGCTGGTAGAGCCAGCAGTGGATGTGGGGCACTGGGTAAGGAGCTGTAGAATGATGTAGTGGGGAGAAAAAGCCCCCTCCCACAGCTTCCACCTACAGTACATTTCTTCCTGGGACCAACACACTGGAATGGAGGCACCATGATGTATTTCTTTGCTGGATGTATCCCATTCTTCCAAATGAGAAGGCTTCACAGGTATAGAGGCTATGATTCACCCTGCTTCTGGGAAGTGTATTGGACAATCTGGGGCTGTAACACCATGGTCAAACTGGGGTTTTCATTGTTAGGTCCTACAACCTTCTGATGTGCAAGGCTAACATTATCTAAGTAAGTATATGAGTGTGCAGTGGCACAGGAAGGAGAAAGTACAGTTGTGTACACTTACCATAAATGTAGATGTTCGAGTGTATTCACTGTTGCAGTCATCACATTTGGGTTATCCCTGCCAGTGTAGCCCTCGGCCCTGCCCGAATACCAGAGACTTAGTATTTCTGTGTCGGTTGCTTATGCTTCAGGACTGACGTCAGGTCGTCAGTAGTATAAAGTAAAGCAGCCCACGCCATTACATCAGTTTTTCTTGCCCTAACCTGTCAGGAGCCCCAAGTAGGAGCCAGGTTCTGGTGGAAGAACCCCAGCAGTAGAAAGTAAATACCAATATGTCCCTTGTAAGGAAAGAGAAAAAAGGGGGATAGAGGGATGGAAACCAGGACTGCAACAGTGAATACATTCGAACATCTACATTTATGGTAAGTGTATACAACTGTACTATGTTTTTCATGTTTTACTGTTACAGTCATGACATTTCGGTTGATTCCCAAAGCTGAAGAAATGGGTGAAGGCAGTCAAAGAAACTAGGGGCTAGCTAGGATCCCCTGCAAGACTGCAGAGGCAAACCCTGCCCTGGATTTGGAGAAGAGAGGCAGGTGGTAATGTTTGGTAAAAGTGTGAACAGATGTCCAGGTGGCAGTCTCCAGGATGTCCCTGGTAGGGACTCCTCTGAGGAAAGTTGCAGAGGTGGACACTGCTCTGGTGGAGTGTGCCCTGACCCCCTTGGGGGGAGGCTTTCCATGTTGTTTGTAGCAGAAATGGATGCAGTGTGCTATCCATTTGGAGATGGTTTGTTTGGAGATGGCTTTGCTTTCTGCGCCTGTAGCAAAGCTAACCAGCAATTGATCAGACTTTCTGAAGGATTTAGTCCTGTCTAGATAGAATCTTAGCTGTCTGTGCACATCTAGAGAGTACAGAATCATTTCCCTCTTGTTCTGGGGATTAGGAAAAAAGGTGGGCAAATGAATGGATTGGTTGAGGGCCACACTGGACACCACCTTGGGCATGAAGAATGGTTAGATCTGAGGGATACCCTATCAGCATGGAAGATGATGAAGAGTTCCACAGCCATGAGCGCTTGCAGCTCAGAGACTCTTCTGGCTGAATTGATGGCCAGAAGGAATGCTGTCTTCCAGAAGAAAAAATTTAGCTCTGCAGAAAAAGCTGGTTTGAAAGGGGGCAGGATGAGCTTTTCCAATACAAAGTTAAGGTCCCAAGCTGGGGTTGGTGACCTTCTGGGTGGCCTCAAGTTGCTAGTCCCTCTTAGGAACGGTTTGATCAAAGGGTGTGAGAAAAGGGGCTGCTCAGTGGGAAAATGAGCAATAACAGCAGAGACATGAATTTTTATAGAGGAGAAAGAGAGGCCACTGTGCAGTAGGTCAGCTAAGTAATCCAGGATGAGAGGGAAGGAGGGCTGTGCTGTATTAGCTCCCTTAGCCTGGATCCAGGTGCAGAACCTTTCCCATTTGTCAGCATAAGACTTTCTGGTGCTAGGGCGTCTGGCCTCACGGATAACATCTAAAACCTGTTTACTGAGTTTGGCAGATTGGTTCAGGGTTAGGGAATAAGCCAAGCTGCCATGTTGAGTGTCTGCAGTTGAGGATGCATGAATACCCCTTCCATGTGGGTCAGGAGGTTTGGAATCTGAGGAAGATGCCATGTGGGCAGTGGGGACATTCTGCGCAGCAAGGGGTAACAATGCTGCCAAGGGCAGCCTGGAGCTATAAGAATGGTCCTTGGTTTTTCCTCCTTTATTTTAAGCAGTTCCCTGGGGATGAGTGGTAGTGGAGGAAAGGCATAGACCAATAGATTGACCCAGGGGAAGGACAGGGCATCCACTTTCCAAGCCATGCAGTGATGCTCCCTGGTGCAGAATTTGCTGAGCTGATGGTTGGTGTGGGAGGCAAAGAGGTTAATCTTCGGGGTGCCCCCATTTCTGAGTTATTAGGGTGAAGGCTCCTCTGTTGAGTTGCCACTCATGTGGGTCTAGAAGATTTCTGCTTAATTGGTCTGCCAGAGAGCTGAGAGAGCCTGGTAAGAATTGTGCTAACAGGTGTAGTTGCATGGCAGAGGCTGTGTGCCAAAGGGTCATGGCCAGCTTGCATAGAGGATATGACTGAGTCTCTCCCTGCTTGTTGATATACCACATCACAGTGGTGTTGTCTGTTTTGATCAGGAAAGCCCCTGGAGAGAGAAGGGGTTTGAAAGCTATCAAGATGTGCTGGACAGCCATCACCTCTTTCTGGTTGATGTGTAGAGGGATTTGCTGTGGGCTCCATTGGCCCTGTATGCACCTGCCGTCCAGGTATGCACCCAAGCATAATCTGATGCATCTGTGGTGAGAGTCTGGGCGGCGGAGGGTGGTGAGAAAGGCAGTCCCTTATTGTGGGAGTATGCTGTTGCCCACCAAAGAAAATATTTTCTGAGGCAAGGAATTATAGGTAGAGGAGTTTCCAGGTCTTGAGAGTGTTGACACCAAAGACTTTTTAGGTACCACTGAAGTTTCTTCATATGCAATCTGGCATATGGAATGTGTAGTATGCAAGATGCCATGAACCCCAGAGCTTGCAGGATCTTCCTTGCAGGTAGCTGGGGCCTGGTGGCTAGTTGAGAGAAGTAGGCTGTCAGGAAAATTTGTTTCTCTGGTATAAGGTATGCCATCTGGGATGCTGTGTCCAGGCTTGCTCCCAGGAAGATAATCCTTTGGGTGGGCACATGTTTGGATTTCTTTTTGTTGATTGCGTACCCTAGGGAGATTAGTAGGGTCTTTACAAAGGCCAGGTGCTTAAGCAGCTTTTCCTGGCTGTCTGTCTGAATAAGGCAGTCATCTAAGTATGGGTAAATCTGAATATTTATTTGTCTGCCGGAGCCAGACATTTTGTGAAAACTCTGGGAGCAGTAGATAAGCCAAAGGGAAGTGCAGAGAACTGAAAGTGTTGAGATCCTACCCTGAAACGGAGATATTTCCTGCATGATTCCCTGTTAGAAATGTGGAGGTAGGCCTCTTTTAGATCTAGGATGGCTAGCCAATCATCCTTGGAGAGCATGGGTAGCAGCAGGGTGAGAATTTTGAATTTTTGGATCACCGGGAAGGTGTTTAGAATGGCTAGATCGAGGATGGGGCACCAGATGCCCTCTTGTCTGATCACCAGAAAAATCCTGGAGTAGAAACCTTGGCCTATCTGTTCTGCAGAAACGTGCTCTACTGCCCTCATAGAGAGCAGGGAAAGGATTTGCTTTTGAGCCTCTGCCAACTGGTTTGGTGGTAGATCTGGGAACCCTTTTGGGGTTGGAAGGGTGTGGAAGGAAAATTTGTATCTCTGAGACACTATGTTCAGAGCCCAGTGGCTGTTGGTAATGGTGGCCCAGGTGCTTGCATGAAAGGGGAGTTTTCCTCCTGGGGTAAGTGAAGGTGGGCAGAGGGAGGGGGTGGGGGAGGTGAGTCATTGTGAGTTCTTACCATAAGGGGGTGGCTTAGAGCTCCCTGGTTTTGAAGTAGAGGTAGTCCACTGCTTAGATTTCTTTTTATTTAAGACTATACATCCACGACTGCTTAGATTTCTGCATTCCCTGTGGCTGCTGTCTTGGGGGGGGGGTCTGATTCCCCGGGCCTAGGCTGGACTGACTTAGTGGGAGCAGGAAAGGACCAGTGTTTGGTGGGACAATCTCTGCTGAACCTGGGTGGCTGGACCTGCAAGAAATCCTTAACTGCTTGCATAGATTTTGATTTTCTTCCACGTTTTTTAAGACCTCTTCTGCCTTAGTGACAAATAAGTTATCTTTGTGCAAGGGGGCATCGATCAATTTAGATTTGACATGGTCTGGCTGGGGCTGTTCCTTAAGCCATGCATGCCTTCTTATGACAGATCCAGTGACTGCTGCCCTGCAAGAAGCTTCTAAGGCGTCAAAACCACAGTGCAAGGTGCGTTTAGTCACTTGACTTGCAGAATGCATTAACTCTTGTAATTCTTTAGATTCTGCCCAAGCAAGAAAGGAAGACATTTTTTATTTGAGGAGTTCCAGGGTATGCTGCTGAAATTTCAGCATATGGAACTGACAGTTTAGTGCCCTGATAACAAGAGTAGCTGGGTGTATACATTTTTACCCGATCTGTCTAGTGCTTGGGAATCCCTATCTGAGGGTGTGGGATTCTTAGCAGAGGTTGCTTTAATCCCTTTAGGCCCTTGAGAAATTACCTCAGGGTCAGCAGTAGGATTTTTAAAAAGAAATTAGTGTGAGTCAGGGACTCTACATTACCTGTCTGGTTTTCTGGGTGCAGGAGGGAGGGTGTCAGGAGTCAAGCAGGATTCCAGGAAAACATCCTCCACAACATCTAGGACTGGGGGGGATGGCCAAGGGTCTGTGCTGTGGAAGATCTAAGAATTCCCTGAGTCTCTTTTTAGACTGTGGGTAGTCTTGACTCTCCCATTGGAAGTGCTCCCTTAAGGTATGCAGGGTTTCCCCAAAGGAAAAATTCTCTGGGGGAGAGGCTAAAGGAATGGAATCCTCTGCATCAGAATCCTCATAAGTAGAGAGGGATTGCATGTCTTCATATTCAGATGCATCAGAGTCATCTGACTGTTGTTCAGATAAAATTACAGGGGACAGATCTCTTTTCCTTTTGGAGGGGGTAGCTTGGCTTCCCCTGATCAGCATGATAAGGTCTTCTGCCATTTTAAGCATTTGAGACTGGGGCAAGGAAGCAGGCACCTGAGAGTGGGTCATCGGTTTATTGGGTGTGGTTCGTACCCTGGGCCTTAGAAACTCAGTAGTTTTTGAAAGAACGCTAGTCACGAAAGAAGACGTCGGTTTGTGTCGAGAATCGGTAGTGTGAAGGACTTCCTCGGAAGCCAGTGCCTGCTCAGTGGCTCCGGACCCATCCAGGGTACAGACGACCGCAGGATCCTTAGTCAAAGAAGAGTTTTGCGGCATACCGGACTCCGAATGGGTCTTGGTAGCAGTTTGTGAATCCACAGAAGTGGGCATCAGAGGCTGCGAAAGCGCCTCACTGAGGACCAGAGAACTGACGACTAGCTTAACAGAAGTGTCATTGGTAGGTTTGGATTTGTGCGGTCTGTCTCTGTCTTTATCTTTACGTTTTTTCAGAAGATCTGCTGTTGAATGGCTTACCGAAGCCATATCGGAGTTCGAGGACTGTAAGCAAAAATATCTGGCAACAATAAGGGCCCGACGATGGATAGTTCTGGCATTGAACAAAGCACAGAAGCGACAACAGGGGACGTCATGGTCTGTGCCTAAACAAGTGACGCAGTAAGAATGGAAGTCTCGGTGTGGTATTTGCTTTCCACAGGCGAGACAATTATTAACTTTTTATGATATCGGTTAGTGCATGAAATAAGGATCCCCAATGGGGTACTTAGCTTTAGAAGACTTCAACTTCAACTTAGTAGACGGAACTCAGGTAGCGGCCAACCGGCACTAGTGCAAACTGCTTCTGCTTTGGGCTCCATGGCAAGAAAGACTGATGTAATGGCATCAGCTGCCTTTCTTTATACTACTGACAACCTGACGTCAGTCCTGAAGTGACAGCAACCAATGCAGAAATACTAAGTCTCTGGTATTCAGGCCGGCCGAGGGCTGCCCTGGCAGGCAAAACCCAAATGTGATAACTGCAACAGTGAAACACAAAGAACATCACCTCCCATTTACATGGCAAAACAAACTTTTTGCCTGCCTAGCTTTTGTGGCATTGGTTCTCATCATAGCCCTGGTATCACCACTGGGGCTCCAAAAATTGCTGCAACCTTTTACAAATTCCATACAAAGTAGTCTGTCAGAAATACTGGTGGAGCAAATGGCTCTAACTATTCTTTTGAGATAGGATACAGGATGTGAATTACCTAGACATAGGAAGGCCTTATTAAGTTTAATTCTGTTGGTTGCCAAAAAAAAAAAAAAAAAAAAAAACAATTACTAGAAAAATGGAAATCAAAGTCTAAAACAACTGTATCTGATGTATTAAAAATTGTAAAACAGACAAAAGAATTGGAAGAGGGACCTTTAGAAAAGGGGAAGGAGTAACTTACATAGAAATTAATGGAATTTTTAGGAACATGCAGAATAATGTTCAGGAGAAGTGATGTTTAAAGGAAGAGAGGAATTGAGCAATTTATGTAATACTGATCTGAATGACAATTGTTATAAAGAAAATATGTGTACTGTATAATGTATGTAAATTGGAAAATGTTAATATGGATTGTTTTCTTTGCTATGAATGTATGTGTGACTATGTCTTAAGTGATGATTTAATAAGGGTGTTAAAAAAGAAACTGCCGTTTCCAGTACACTTCTCCCCAATCCCTCCCCTCAGAAGACATGAGCCATTAATGCTTTATCATTCATTTTCCTATGGCCAGCTCCAACAGGTCCCTTTTTATGCCATTGAAGATGGCAATAAATTCTATTACAGCTGAGGTTTACATTACCTGCAATAGTAAGATATCAAAAAAGGGTTCTAACAGAAAGCTAGCTTCTAACGTAATTCAGATAGTTAACATGCTTCAAGACAGAAACACTGCCAGAGCTGGGATTTACACATAGCAAAATAAAGAAATGGTTTATAACATAACTACTGAGAATTCAAAATATAACAGTAGGGAAAACTAACATGATTGTATGATAGTTGTCGCAGTATAGATTTACTCTCTTACAACCTTTTTTTACAAAATTCATGAGAAGTTCTAGTTCTAGATAGAATGCTGTTTGTTCAGAATTTTTAGTAATCTTCTACACCCCAAAGTTACCTTTTCCATAGTAATTCATGTTCTCTGACTCATAAGATTTGCTGAATTATTCTGACCTATAAATCTCTCTATTCCTGAGTATACTGTACTGGAACAAAATATACTAGAAATTACTACTAGATTCAGCTGTCTGCTGATAATCCGTCACACCTTGATTAATTCTCTCATTGCTCTTGTTCATATGTATCTTCTGTTTTTGGTGTACTTTTTGGCTCTCCTGTTTAGATTTGTCTCAGTGATGTGTACTCTTCTACAGATCATCTGTCTGGTCCTTCAGAGTTTATGCAACAGTTTCAAAGTGGCCTTTTGGATTTCCTTAACATTTCCTTGCCCATATTGGCCTGACATTGCCTCCAAAGTATTCCATTGTTTACCAAATTCCTTATACTATCCTTCCTAGAATAAGGATATAAACTAAACAACCTGATCCCATCATTTTTGCTGCAGTTAGTTCACTTTTGCAGGTCTCTGCATAAAATATTGTCCTATCCTTAAATAGTACACAGGCTAAGTAAATCCTAACAATATAATCTGTATTATTTTACTGAAATTTCATTGATTTTTAACAGCCTGTCCTGTCTGTTTTTTTTGTAAACAGTTTTCTTATTACTGCTGCTTATTCCAATGACCCATTATACCAATGCTAAGTATATTGTAAAATGTCTTGTTTTTGGTTCTTCACAGATTTTAGTTATAATGCATTAGGCCATGTTTTCTGTTCATATATATTTAACTAAAATGTCATAGTATTGTCATGTTGTAGTATATAGAGTAAATCAGTAAAAAGTCTGTCCCTTTACAATGGTGAAAAAAGCTGGTAGGAATTACCTGCTTAATCCTAGCAGTTCTAACAAAATTGAAGTACTAAGCATGTAAAAAGTTATGTGCCCTACCTTGCCTGTTCCCCTTGGTATTTAGTAGGTTCGGGTGCTCTTCAAAGCCATTGTGGGTCCCACTTCAAAACATCTGGTTTTTGAATCTGTAGCAAAAAATGCACTGTTTTGTTCAGGCAAAGAAGTAGGAAGACCGGGAGCCCGTTGAGGTTAACATTTTTTATTTGTAAAGTGAAATTTAAAAATAATTCCAGGCAGATGAGTGTAGCTCGGTTTGTTCAAATTACAAGTCTGGTACTGATTCTTAAAAGCAAAACATGGTACTTACGTATTATCACAACCAGATTTGCAACATGTGATAATTGCTCTTGTTTTTGTCAAACAACATCTTTTAAGCTTACTCATGTTTGCTTAACTGTTAAAAAGTCCTCTGTAATGTTGGTGATGGGTTTGAAAGACTAATAAGGGATAAAAATCAGGTTTGTGTGGAGCATACTTTAAGGACGTTGGGCAATGAATACAGTGAACACGGTTGCGTGAATACAAATGATGGGTTGAAAGGAGTGTGGGAATTAGCGTAATATGTTATTTAACATATTGACAGCAAGAAAGTTTTCTTCCTGTGTTTGTGTGCTGTTCACACGGACAGTTCAACTGGCCCTGAATATTTTTTTCAATTCGCTGAGTTGCTGTTCCTCATGTGGAATGGATTATTTTGTAGCTGTACCTCTACAGTATTTTCACTGTATGGATGAAATAATTGATAGAAATACAATGAGACATGCAAACTCTTTCAGGTAAAGTACTTATTAAAGTTGAAAACTTTTTCAAAAGTTAAGGAAGATATATGAAAGGAAAAGTTTAAGCCAGAATTGCAGTAACACTTAAAGGTTTTCAGAATGGATGATACCGGTTGATATTTATAGGTGATTATAGGGTGGTTTTCTTCGTGAGATAGTACTGCTTTGAATGGTTTTATTTTGCAGTAGTGGTATTCTCAGGAGAAAGGTTGATTGACATGTGGCGGTAAAGGGCAAACCTACATTGCAGTATTACTTTCTCAGATGTTGAACTCATAAAATTGCCCAAACAAACAAAAAAATGTCAAGAAAACACTGTTTCTATGCCTTTTAATAGATTATCGGCACCACTTTACTCATCAGGAAGCAACCTGCATTACCGCGAAAATCTGGTTGCGATAATACGTAAGTACCCAAAACATTAGTGGAATGTAAAACATTTGTGTGATGCTCAGGTGGGAGTGTTAATCGATTGACATTTATGTAAAAGCAAAAGCTCCAACGTAGAGGCATCCAGGTGTACAATTAAGATTAAGTTAACTTTGTTAATTAATAACAAACCAGTTATATATGGAGTGGCCTAATTACATTTTGAAGATGAGGGAAAAAGTAACTTTGCTTTAGCTAGGTGCAAATATCACAGCCTAACTAAAACAGGCTTCTTATAGCTACATCTAAATGTGTGAACCTAGTTGCTGTAAAACCAATGGGAAATCCCATAGTCTTGGAAAGAATACAGCTCACTGTTTAAACATAAAAGCTAAATTATATGTCAAAAGTACATGCCCTGTAAAGAATGCCACTATCCTAAATGCAAATCACGTGTTCCATGCATAAGTGCAATACAAAAAAGTACCCTCCACTAGAATGACACACAAAAAAGCACTGTAACACCATAATATGTTATCAAAATGTATATTTAAACTAATCATCACAAGTAATCTTCTTCTTCTTTCGGCTTTTCCCGGTTAGGGGTCGCCACAGCGGATCACCTGTCCGCTCATGATTGGCAGTGGAGTTTTACGGTGTCGAGTTGCCAGCCCGAATCATCACAAGTAATAAACAGGTATAATACAGAAAAGAAAACTAATGCTACTTTAGGAAGCATCAGTCACAGAAACAAACTCTGGAAAGCTTCACAGAGGCTTTGAAATACTTAAAAAGTACTTTCCTACAGGAAAATTAGAGGAAACACAAGTAATGACAATCACGTATATCTATGACAAACTATTTATATTACATGCAGTAAATAATTTAATATGTTAAATTAACCAGATATATTAAAAAGTAAGTGAAGTATCTGTTTTATAATACTGTTCATATAGAAGTTGTATTAAAAAATGTTAACACTCTCACAGACACTGGTAATCTCCATGAACTCAAAACATTAAGATCAGGTGTGGAATTTAGAAAGTACCAAACATTAACGGACCGGAGTTCTGCTGTGGTGAACCCTAACCAGGATAAGCCGAAAGACACAACAACACAACATGACTGCTAATGCTATATGGGGAATGTGTTAATGCCCATGCCCAATTGTATGACAGTGATATACTGAGTTTCAGTGACATGCTAAAGCTGCATGAAGCAACAGCTCCTTACCAGCTCATTATCATGACTGTGAATTGAACACTGCACAGTTACAGGTAAGCATGCTAGGATTCCCCCTTCCAACCCAAGCTGTGCAGATGTTCTTCGTGTTTCACTGTTGCAGTCATTACACTTGGGTTATCCTGCTGGCAGGCTACCCTTAGTCGGCCTGAATTCCAAAGTCTAGGTCTGGCATCGGTTGCTGTCGCCTCTTCCCTGACGTCAGTGTGCCAGGGGTATAAAAGATGCAGCCGACGCCATTTTCTTCAGTCTTTCTTGCCGCGTGGTGCCCGAAGCAGAAGCAATTTGCAAGTTCCGGTCGGCCGACTCCTGAGATTTTCGTGTTCGAATTTCAGATCAGAAGTCTTCATTAAAAGCTAATTACCCCGTTGGGGAAAACCAATGTCAGAAAAAGTTAATAATTGTATTTCTTGTGGGAAGCAAATACCTCATAAGGACTTTCATTCTTACTGTATTCCTTGCCTAGGCCCTGACCAAGACGTTGCTAGTTGTCGGTTTTGTGCTAGATTTAACCAGTGCACTATTAATCGTGGTATGATTTTGCATTTCACTATTTTGGCAGAAGATTTAATTACACAATGCCGTCGGATAGCCATCTGACTACCGGAATTCACAAGAAACGCAAAGAAAAAGAAAAGGACAGGCATCTGAGGTCTAAAACCGACGACAAGGCTTCCTCTAAGCCAGTCGCCCGTTCGCCGGTTCTCAGTGAGGCGCTTTCGCAGCCCCTGACGCCCGCTACTTTGGACCCGCAGGCCGCTACAGACTCCCACGTGGAGTCGCCTAGGTCGCTGGAAGCCCAAGGTATTGGACCTTCAGAGACTATTGCCTCAGATGGGTCCGAAGCCGATGAGCAGGCATCAGCTTCTGAGGGTGTTTTCAGACCTACTCAATTGTACATTAAAGCAACTCCAGCTACAAAGGCAAAGACTAAAGCACTTTAAAGACAAAGAAACAAATACAGCAGCCTCATGGTCAGGCCTCCATGCCCAAAAAGCAAATGCTCAAAATGTCTGAAGACTTAATTACTTTGATCAGGGGTTCCCATCCCCCTCCTGATAAGAGGCCTAGGCAAGAGACAGAATATGAATCTTCAGATCAGGTTTCCATTTCATCTGATTCCTCTTCTCATCAGGAATACTCTCTTCCTCCCTGTGAGGATTCTGATCCTGTAGAATCTATCCCTTCAGCCTCTCCTCCTGAGGATTACTCTTGTGGGGAAACCTTGCATACCATGAGGGAGCATTTCCACTGGGAGAGCCAAGATTATTCAGAATCAAAGAAAAGGCTCAGAGACTTCTTTTTACTCCCACAACACAGCCCCCTAGCTATTCCACCTGTGTTAAACATTGTAGATGATGTTTTTTCAGAGTCCAGTCTGACCCCTGACTCCTTACCTCCAGCTCCTGTTAAGCCGGACATGTACTACAGGGTGCCTGACTCTCATAAATTCCTTTTCAAAAACCCTGCTGCTGACCCAGAAACTATCTGTCAGGGTCCCAAAGGGGTCAAGACATCCACTGCAAAAAACCCTACCCCCTCTGACAGGGATTCTAGGGCAATAGACAGATGAGGGAAGAAGATTTACACCTCTGCTACTTTGGCTATAAGGGCTTTAAATTGTCAGTTTCATATGCTCAAATATCAGCAATATATTATGTCACTGCTTAAACAGAAAATGTTGATAAATTCTGAATGTGCAGAAAACAAAGAAATGCAGGATTTATTGCATGCAGCTGAGCAAGTTGGAAAGCATACTTTGCAATGTGGTTTTGATTCTTTGGAGGCCTCCTGCAGGGCCGCTGTTACGGGTTCTGTCATCAGGAGGCATGCTTGGTTAAAGGAATAAAATCTGCCTGACCATGTCAAAGCAAAATTATTAGATGCTCCATTACAGCATGATACCTTGTTTGGTGTTAAAGCAGAGGAGGTTTTAAAGAAAATGGAGGACAAAGCTAAATCTATGCAAACGGTTAAGGATTTCTTACAGGTACAGCCTCCAAGATTTAGCAGACACTGGCCTACAAATAATTGGTCCTTTCCAGTGTCAGACAGACCACAAAGGGGCAGATACAGACGCCCAAGAGGCAGATCCCAGCCCCAAGGTTCGTACAGATCTAAACAATGGGGTGCTTCTACCTCCAAAAGTGGAGAAGACAAATCATAGCCATACAGGAAACAGTCCCAATGACTTCCCCCTGCCTGCACCAAGCACTCATCTTCTGGCAGCACCTTTAGGGGGGAAACTAGCACTTTTTGCTCAAAATTGGCACATAATAACCCAGGACAAATGTGTCCTAGACATAGTGTCACAAGGCTACAAGTTCCACTTCCATACCCTGTCAAGGACAAACTGATGGCCAGACCTGCCAAAACATCAATGGGCAGAGGCACAAAAACAAGTCTCATCCCTCATTGACATGAGGGCCATTCAACAAGTACCAGAGCAAGAGCAGGGACAAGGATTTTTTTCAAGACTGTTCTTGGTACCAAGAAAGGACAAGACCTGGAGACCAATACTGGACCTATCTATTCTAAACACATATCTGGATATACCAAAATTCAAAATGTTGACTCTACAGCAACTTCTGCCCATGCTGGGCAAGAAGGCTTGGCTTGTGACTTTAGACCTAAAAGAGGCATACCTGCATGTCCCAATCAGACAAACATGCAGAAGATACCTCAGATTCAAAGCTGGCTCAATGCACTACCAATTCTCTGCACTGCCCTTTGGCTTATCTACTGCGCCCAGGGTCTTCACAAAGTGCCTGGCACCAGTAATTGCATTCTGTAGACAAAGAGGAATACAAATATATCCTTACATGGACGACTGCCTCATTCAGGCAGAGAACAAGGACATTCTACTAAAGCATCTGTCGTTTGTAAAGAGATTTCTAACAGGCCTAGGGTACACAGTCAGCGAAAAGAAATCAAAACTAGTACCCTCTCAAGAGATAATATTCCTGGGTGCAAGCTTAAATACAACTGCCCAGATGGCTTATCTCACACCAGACAAACAAATGCAACTGACTACATATTTTAAACTGTTGGCAACAAAGGCCCAGTTATCTGCAAGAAAAATTCTGCAGGCTTTGGGCTTCATGGCATCCTGCATTCTACTAATTCCATATGCGAGACTGCATATGAGGAAACTTCAATGGTACCTAAAAAGTGTTTGGGCTCAGCATTGCCACAGCCTGGAAACAATAATCACCCTCATTCCCTGCCTGCGACAGGAGTTTCGATGGCGGGCGAAGGCTTGTCACCAGAACAAGGGACAGTCATTCACTTTACCCCCAGCTAGGCAGACATTAACAACAGATGCATCAGATTATGCCAGGGGGGCCCACATGGCAGGAAGTTGTATTCAAGGCACATGGTCCGCAAACCAAATGCATCTACATATCAATCAAAAAGAGATACTACCTGTTCAGAATGCCCTGACAGCCTTCAAAGACCTGCTTCATCCGGGACAACTACTGATAAAGACAGACAACACCACGGTCATGTGGTACGTAAACAAGCAGGGAGGCACTCATTCCTACCCCCTTTGCAAACTAGCCATGACTTTGTGGGACACAGCATTGACTTACCAAGTACATCTGCAAGCACAATTCCTGCCAGGAAAGATAAATACTCTGGCAGACGAACTAAGCAGAAACCTCATGGATCCCCACGAGTGGAAATTGGATCCACAAGTCTTCATCATGATTACAAGGAAATGTGGATGCCTGGATATAGATCTATTTGCCTCTCCTCACAACTACCAACTAAAAAGATTCTGCACAAGGACTTATCACAGACAAGCATGGAAAGTGGACGCCCTATCTTTCAGCTGGAAAAGCTTAGCAGTATATGCCTTTCCTCCACTGCCTCTCCTCCCCAAGGTACTCCTAAAGGTCAGGCAAGAGAAGCCAAAGATGATACTGATTGCCCCAGACTGGCCCTGCCAGTACTGGTATCCAATCCTAAGGAACTTGTCTCAATGCCCGGCTTGGACCTTGCCTCAAATACCTCATCTACTGTCCCAATAAAACAATCAGATTCTGCACAGCCAACTCAAGACCTTAAATCTGGCAGCATGGCGGATAATGTAGTCATACAAAATGCACCTCTCACTAAAGTTGTGATGGATGTTATTTTGGAGGCCAGAAGGCCTAGTACCAGAAAATCTTACGATGGAAAATGGAAGAGATTCTGTTCACCCAGCTGTACCAACTATTCCTCAGATTTTGCAATACTTAACTGAGATGCTGGACAAAGGCCTATCCTTTTCATCAATTAAAATTCATGCCTCTGTGATTTTGGCTCATTACAATACAGAGCCACCAATCTTTTCACATCCCTTGTTAAGGCAGTACCTCAGAGGAGCCAAAAACTTAAGGCCTCCAAGGAGATCACCAATACCTGCATGGGACCTCAATTATGTCTTGGAAAAACTCACCCTGCCTCCTTTTGAGCCAGCCGCTACAGCTGATATAAAGTTTTTATCTTGGAAAACAGCTCTGCTCCTAGCAATAACCTCTGCAAGACAAGTCTCAGAGCTACAGGCACGCATGGCTGTGGAACCTTTTATAATTTTTTATCCAGACAGGGTTTCTCTGAGGACAAACCCGACATTTATGCCTAAGGTAGTGTCCAGTGTGGCGCTTAACCAAACCCAAACTATTCATCTGCCTACTTTTTATCCAAACCCACAGAATAAGGGGGAGAGAATTCTGCATTCTTTGGACATACACAGACAGCTACGCTTCAACATGAACAGAACCAAAGCTTTCAGAAAGACAGAGCAACTACTAGTGGCATATGCTGCAGGATCACAAGGGAAGGCTATCTCAAAGCAGACTATTTCAAAGTGGATAGACCACTGCATTTGTTTCTGCTATTCACAGCATGGCAAGCCAGTGCCTAAGGGCATTGGGCCACATTCAGCTAAAGCAGCAGCCACTTCAGCAGCCTTCCTCAGGGGAGTACCAACCAAAGATATTTTAGAGGCTCCTACCTGGAGTTCAGTGCACACCTTTACAAAGCACTATCACTTACCACTGTACTCTAAATCCAGGGCAGGGTTTGCCACTGCAGTTCTTCAGGGCCTCATAGCTGCTCCTAATGCTATTTAGCTCCAGCCTCCCAACCATAGCTTTGGGATTCAACCCAAGTGTAATGACTGCAACAGTGAAACACGAAGAACATAGTACAGTTGTGTACACTTACCATAAATGTAGATGTTCGAGTGTATTCACTGTTGCATTCCAGGTTACCCACCCACCATCCCCCATATCTTTGCTGGAACTTATCTGCACCTCTCTAATCTATGCAACCTATGTGGTGTATTTTCTTATAGATGAAGGTATAATATATTTTGTGCATGCATGTTTTATTGGCATATTTTTAGTCTACCCTTTGGGGGGCACCTGACATCTGGGGCAAGAAAAACTGAAGAAAATGGCGTCGGCTGCATCTTTTATACCCCTGGCGCACTGACGTCAGGGAAGAGGCGAGAGCAACCAACGCCAGACCTAGACTTTGGAATCCAGGCCGACTGAGGGTAGCCTTCCAGCAGAATAACCCAAGTGTAATGACTGCAACAGTGAATACACTGAACATCTACATTTATGGTAAGTGTACACAACTGTACTTTGTACAAGCACCTACAAACATTTACACTCATACAAGCACACATTCAGACACACATATCCCTACACACACACACACACACACACACACACACACACACACACACACACACACACACACACACACACACACACACACACCTTTACAGATGACTTCACAGAACTTAACTCCTGTCGGGCTAGTAGCTCTGCTTTTGTCATATGCATACAAATATTTCAGGCAGGGTAATAATACCCTTCTAGCCTGCCATTGTACCTAAATAGTCATCCCAGTAATAAGTGTCCATGATGTTGCTCTTAAAAATAACTAAACTAGTGCTTGCTTTAATATAATTTTTTTACTATAATCTAGTCATTAGCTACTCTCTCTGAGAGCTAATTAGTACATTTGTTACTCTTATAGAATCTCCTTATTAGGTCACGTGATAATTCTCAACTACTCTTTAATACCCCAAACATTTTCCACAGATAGTTGTCTCTAAATACCTTATATACCTAAATAAGGTCTCCTCTTAAATATGTATATGGAACACTGTACATGTTCAGATACTTTAATCTTTCATAATAACTTAAACGTTCACATCCATGGATGCTTTCCAATTTACTCATGCTAGTTCTCTTATAAGGTTTCCATATTATTATTCCATACTGCAGTTTGGGTCTAATGTAACTTACACCAAGTCTGATCTCCTAGACTTTATAAATCTTTTATTGCAGCCTGTAGTTTCATGACTGTCATTAACCAATTGGTTAATATGATTAGAACAACTCAAAGCTGCGTCTACCCATATACCCAGGTCCTTAAATGAATCCAAATTTTCAATCACTGTATGCTGTATTAGATATTCACCCAAATGTCATATCCTTAGTTACCAGCATGTTATTATCCTGTGCCCAAATGGCCATTTTAGTCAAGTTCTTTTGCAGACATGCTTTATCTATAACAGATGTAATCAGATTAACCATTTCAAGGTAATATAATGCAAACTATAGAACACCTCCAATGAAAAAGATAGATCTGGAGGATACAACCTAAACAATTATGGGCCTAGGACAGATCCCTGTGCCATAGGACTGAATGAGTGCACACTATCAAAATACAGCATACACATTTTTAACTTTGTTTCTCTAGCAGGATAGTAAAGCTATACTTTGATACATGCTACCAAGTTATTCCGATCCAAGCAAAAAGTTCCAGCAAAACACGCATGGCTAAGTAGCATTAGCCACACCCCCGGAATATCACATTTGCATGCAGCCTTGACAAGCAAGACTGGTGGACTGGTGTAGTGCTATGGATCAGATATATCACAGTGGTGTGCACCAGTTTTTGAATTAGAAACCTTTATTGAATTAAGCAGACCTTCCTAAAAACAGGCTTCTGAGTCCAGGCATACATTGTCTGATTGTAACCAGTTTGTAATATGTGATGAGTGCTGATTATGCTACAAAATCAGGAAAAAAAAAAAAAATAACCTTATTATAACAAAACTCATATATATGAGCTTTGCAACCTTGCTATACCAAGATTATTATAGTAAAGGTCATATGTATGAATCTTGTTATTAGTGAGACACACAGAAGTACTGCACTGGAAACCTTGAGACATCATAGAAAGCTATAATCACTGCCCCACAAACAAAAAAATATATATTACAGCATAGTGTCAGACAGTTTTTAAAGCTTTTCATTGATAAGAGCTATAGTTTGTTACTAGTCATCCTGTGTTTTGGCAGTGCAGTGTGTGACAAATTTTATGTTATTAGACACTTCATGCTACTCCAATTTCTATTTTTTTTTAACTCAAAGTACATTGAGGCAGCTGAAATTCACCATGCATTACAAAGAACTATAATGCATTCGCAAGATGGATTCAAGAAATTCATCTCTGATGCTTCTATCTCAAAGTGAGCTCCTTGAATCCATTCCTCAAGCACATTAACGTATAAGATTATGATCAGGTGTCCTACTGTAACCATCTGTCTGATGTTAATCTTCACCTAATCCTTAACAATGGGCTTGGTTCCGAACCCTCGGAACCGACTCGGCTATTATTTTCCAGCTCGTGCTCTCCAAACTCTCGAGCCAGGCTCGACCTATAGTGCTCCTCACAGAGATTACCTCAGATCTCATTTGCCGCTTCACAGACCAGATGTGCTTTTCTTTATCTCTTGAGCCTTGATGATTATTGTAAGTTAATAACCTTTTTTCTTCATAGATGTCCTTGTACCTTATCATTACTACTAATTCTACGCGGTCCTCTTCCTGTTGTATATTTTTCTATAACTTTATAACCCTATTACTGTATGAAATATCTTTTTCTTTCCAGTTGGTAATTTTACTTCTATACCTTTAAGGTATTCTGATTACCATCATTAGTAATTTTTCCTTCTTCCTTTTTTCCTTCTATTATCTAAAATCCTTCCTTACTTTGGATGATGGAGGATCAAAAACAGTCATCTTCTAAACCTAAGGGCACTTCAGGTGTCAAGAGATGGAAGAAATGTGAGGGTAAAATGCCCAATTTTGATGAGCACACTTTATGTGTTTATTGTTTAGGAGAAATTCATTTGCAGTAGAATTGTGTGATTTGTCATGGTTTCTCAACTCGCACTTTAATGGAGAGAAAGAACAAGTTGGTATCGAAAGGCCTTGTGAAATTTTCCTTTGACAAGGCCATTTCTGGTTCTAGGGAGAAAACAGGGGAAGCGTGAACTTCTTCCCATAGTTCTAAGAAGAGAGTATCCTTGGTTCCAAGTTCCTCGGAAACGACTAAAAAGACACCAAAAATTTCCTCTGCACTTAAAAGTTCTTTGGCTCCAGGAGACTTGACACAACCTACTAAACCACATTCGGAATGGATGGATGTCTCGGTATCAGCTCAGATAGAGCCCATGGTTCTGAAGATAACAAAACCACCAACACCTGTATGAACCACTTATTCACCATCTGTGGACCCCTTCAGAGACACCCCTTTTGTGGAAGTCAGATGATCTAGGTCTCCTCCCATCTCATCAGTGAGGTCTACTAAGAGCCTATCTGAACAGGACATCATAATCCACTAACCTCATGATGTCCTGTTCAGTGAGGTCTACTAAGAGCCTATCTGAACAGGGCATCATGAGGTTAGTGGATCAGCTCCTTGTGGCAGGAGGATTACCCTCGGTTCCAAGCCAATCCAGCGTCGAGACTGTACATTCTATGACACCTACCTACACTCCTCCTCCAACTCTACCAGAGCCTTTGGAGCCCTCAGTTCTGACAAATCTGGCTCCAACTGAGTTGGTTCTGAAAGCATGTCTGTCTTCAGTTCCTACAACCACCTTGAGTATTTCTGAGTTTTCGGTACCGGAGGACTCCAGGGGTCAGGACTCATTGGTCAGTTCCAAGATGCATGGTACCCTTTTGGTTCCATCTGAGCTGTCCGTGCCTCTCGGAGCACTGGCCCGTATAGTTCAGACCCTGGCTCCAGGTACGGGAGTGGTGTCCTCGCTGTGAAGTGTGATCCTGGTTCTGAAGAAGTCTTTTTCAGTTCCGGGCTCCCACCCCTCTATGGGGGGGACCTGCTTTCCATATTATGGAGAAGGCTTTATCCTTCGGGGATTCCCAGTGTTTGCCTTCCATGTTGGGACACATTTCTTCCCCTTCCTCTCAGCCAGTGCTACCACTGACCTCATCCCCCGGACAGAGGGCACAAAAGTCCCAGGTGACGCCCACCTTTGTGGCCACTTCTTCGGAAACTTCCCCGGAACATCACCCTGAGGAAGTCCCTGCGAAGAGAAAGTGCAAGAGGAAGCATCTCGACTCCCCAGCAGAGTCTTACACTGAAGATACTGACTTTGATGAAGGGGAAGGCTCCCCTCGGTCACCCCCTGAAGGTGTTTCCATTGGGGACATCCTTGAAATCCTTAAACAGAGGGGTGGCTGGTCGTCCACCCAGCCTTCCTCAGAGGAGTCAGTATACCTGGAGGCTTTTCACGCCCAACCCTGCACTTCTTGGATTTCTCCGCCTGCTGATGATCTCATGAAACTGATTGCTCAGCAGGTGTGGAAGATA
Source organism: Protopterus annectens (assembly GCF_019279795.1). Lineage (NCBI taxonomy): Eukaryota > Metazoa > Chordata > Ceratodontiformes > Protopteridae > Protopterus > Protopterus annectens. The sequence continues at coordinate 454,099,477 of NC_056736.1, forward strand.
CCCGATGCCATACAGCCTATGCCGAAGAGGCCAGACCGTATTTTATCTGCACCTAAAGAGGAACCACATTGGTCAAAAGGAATCCCTGTTGATGCCGTGGTGGTAGCAGCAGCCACCAAGAGAGAACTCGCAGAAGAGAGTCATACTATCCATCCTCCTAAAAGGAGTCTAGGATGTTGGATAGATTCGGGAAGCATGTTTATGCTTCAACGACCTTTGCTCTGAGGTACTTGAATTATATGGCACACTTTACTAGATTACAAAGAGATTTGATTAAAGAGCTTTCAAATACTCTTTCAGGAGCAATAGCTGAGGAGGTTCACGATAAGGTTTCCTCCCCAGCTTGCCACCCTAGAATCTATTTCTAATTCATCCATGAAGCTCATGAAGCTGATAGCATATGCAGCTGAAAAGAAGTCCAGAGCAGTGGGTCCAGGTATAGCCATCAGAAGGCACTCCTGGATGCGCTTATGCGACTTTGTGGAGCCATTGAAAGCGCCATTCGTCCACCCTTTTCAGCCAAAAATTTAAAGAAACTCTAGCCAGAAGTGAGCAGGATGGTAAGACCCTATCTGCCATGGGCATACGTTTCTCTACCCCTCATCGACCTTACTCAAGGAATTAGAGGAGTGGGAGACTATGGTTTAAGAAATCCAAATGGCCTTTCTATGACTCACAAGGCAAAGATTTCCCCAGAGGCAGAGGGGGAAATGAGGGAAGATGCCTCCCTAGAGGCAGGAATGGACCGCAGAATCAGGGGTCCAGAGAAACTTTCTCTGGTACTTCCTACTAGCATCCCTGAACAGATGCCCAACTGCCCTCCTCTGGAGGCAGTCGGGGGAAGATTATCCCTGCACCTACCAGCCTGGCAATTAATAACTTCGGACAAATGGGTGCACAGAATAATATCCAGAGGATACCAGATCCCATTGTTTACAACTCCCAAATCACAGAAAAAAACTCCCAGATGTCCCACCCAATCAAAGGGAGGCAGCAGTCTTAGAAATCCAAAAACTGTTCGAAAAAAGAGTCATCCAAGAAGTCCCACCAGACCAAGCAGGATCCGGAATTTACTCAAGATTTTTTTTAGTGCCAGAGAAAACCAGGGACTGGCGACCCATTTTCAGCCTATTCAAAAATCGGTCCATCAAACCAAGTTCCAGATGGTCTCGGTTCCAGACATATTTCCTTTCTTGGAAAAAGGCGACTGGATGTGCTCTATAGACCTCAAGAATGCTTATTACCACATAAAAATGGACAAAAAGTTTCTACGCTTCCGGTTAGGAGCCAATCACTATCAGTTCAGAGCACTACCCTTTGGACTCACCACAGCCCCCAGGGTGTTTACCAAATGCATGGCAGTGGTTGCAGCTCACCTCAGACTGCAAGGTTTTCAAGTCTTTCCATAGCTCGACGACTGGCTCCTCACTGCTACCACCAGACATCACTTAGGCAGGCAAGAGACTACACCATGTCTGTTTGCACATCCCTAGGTATTTCAATAAATCTCGAGAAATCCAATATGCAACCTGCACAACAACTAGATTTGATAGGGGAGCATCTAAACACTGTCTCAGGAATAGCTTCTCTTCCTCCAGAGAGACTACTAAGCATCAGGGCTCTAGTCATAAAGATCCTCCAAAGCGACAAGAGTCCCAGCAAGACTGATACTTCAAACCTTAGGTCCAATGGCTGCCTCAATTACTCTGGTTCCCCTAGCAAAGTTTCATATGCAAATACTACAGTGGTTACTAGCAATGCAGTGGTCTCTAATTCACCAACCAATGTCTTACCAAATCTTGAAAACCAGTCATTGTAAACAAGACCTCAAATGGTGGCTTCACTCCGATGAGATTCTCCAGGGCCGACCATTTATTCTTTCCCAGCCCCAAGCCATAGTGACCATGGATGCATCCCAGATAGTGTGTGTGTATGGGGGGGCATTATCTGGGGAAGAAAGTTCAAGGCACATGGTCTCAACTAGAGGCCAACTTGCACATTAGTGTTCTAGAGATGAGGGCAGTGCTGTTAGCATTGCAAGCATTCCAGAATACCCTTCCTCTACAGACAGTTGCAATTCAGACAGACAATATGTCAGTAGTCTGGTACATCAACAAACAAGGGGAACCAAATTGTACCCACTATGTTGAGAGGCACTCAGAGATTGGCAATGGGCGATTTCTTCCAACCACTTTCTGATAGCAATGCACATTCCGGGAAGTTCCAGTGTGATAGCAGACACATTGAGCAGGACTATTCTCATGCCTCACAAGTGGTCTCTGAACCCTGTAGTGGTGGACAGGATCTTCCGCTGATTCGGCCAACCTTGCTGCAACCTTTTCGATTCTCCCCTGAACAACAAATGCAGAAGTTACTTTGCCCTAATCCCCCACAGGGGGAACCACCCAGGGACGCTGCTCTCCACAATTGGCCTCCCAGTCTACTGTATGCCTTTCCCCCCGTTCCTCTAATTTCACAATTCCTGAAGAAAGCCAAAAAGACGAAGAATACCATAATCCTCATTGCCCCATTCTGGCCTCAACAAGTTTGGTTTCCCTTCCTTTAGCCTCATCTGTTACAGAAACCATGAAGTCTGGACCTGGTTCCAGATCTACTAACTTACCCAGAGGGCATGGTTCACCCAAATTTACAGCACCCCAAGTTGACTGTATGGTTTCTCCAACTCCCATGATTGCCAGGCATCCCTCTCTTTAATTGCCCATGCAACGCATTACTATTGCACATCACAAACTTACGACTAGGAAACTTTACCTGTGCAAATGGAAAAGATTTTCCATATGGGCTTTGGATAAAGGACTTGTTACCTTTACTGCCCCAGTTGAACACACCATAGACTTCTTAAATACCCTTTTTGAATCTGGTTCCTCTGTTTCCAATATAAAGGTTCACCTAGCAGCAATCTCAAATTTTCATACTGGTTACAATGACTGGTCAATAATGTCTCATAAACTTTCAAAAGCATTCCTGAAAGGTTTGTTCCTACTGAGACTCCCCTTTAAAGAACCACATCCTCCATGGGATTTGAATACAGCTTTCCAAGCATTAACAAAAACCCCCTTTGAACTGGCAGCATCTTGTCATTTAAAATTGTTATCCTGGAAGACTTTATTTCTGGAGGCCATCACCTCTGCAAGAAGAGTTTCTGAGTTACAGGCCTTATCATGCAGCTCGCCCTACCTAATCTTCCATAAAGACAGAGTCCAACTAAGAACATATCCCTCCTTTCTTCCAAAAGTAGTTTCTGAATCCAATTATCAATCAGACCTTACAGCTGCCAACCTTTTTCCCTAATTTTTCCAATAAAGGAGAATACGCTCTTCATTTACTGGATGTACATAGACAATTGCATTTTTTTCTCCACAAAAACTAAGGAGTTCTGAAAATCTGACCAGTTGTTTGTAGCTTTCTCTTCCTTATGAGTGGGTTGTGCAGTTACCAAAGTTACCTTAGCTAAATGGTTGAGAGACTGCATCACCTTCATTTATCAATCACAAGGACTTCAACTTCCCAAAACAATTAAAGCTCACTCTATAAGGGCTATTGCCACGTCAGCAGTTTTTCATGCAAGAGCTTCAGTAGATGACATTTGTGCAGCAGCCACATGGTCTTCTCACCATACCTTTATTGCGCATTACAAATTAGACCAGGTATCGAGGGGTCAAGCATCCTTTGACTCTATGGTGCTTCGGAATATTCTTCCATGAGACCTCCCAAGACAAATAAGTAGCTGGGGATTCTGTCCCACCATCAAGGATTAGGTGAAGATTAACAACATCAGATAAAGAAGTTATGTCTTACCTTAACATTCCATCTGTGTTGTTCATCTTCACCAATCTGTGACATACCCATTCACCGTTCCCCCATCCTAAGTCTCTTAGTAGACCTCTCCAGTTCTGATACAGTTTCTCATCAAGAACTTCTAGATGGCCTTGTCCTATTTCTATATATGTTATATATGTATGTGTGTGTATATATATATATATATATATATATATATATATATATATATATACACACACACACACACACACACACACACACACACACACACACACACACACACACATATATAATGCAGCAACTGGAAAGACCCCAAAAGTACCTCACCAAGAGGATCAAAGGGCTCAAACAGATGCCATATGCTGCCCGATTAAAGAAACTACTCAGTGGCATACTGCCTGCTCAGAGGCGATCTGTGCCTGACGTATAAAGTCATGTCCAACCCGGAATTAATGGACATGCTGCACCTCAGAAAATCCAAATCCCTTCGAGCTACGCGCTCGAGAGACTTGAACCTCAGCACTGAAATAAATAGGACATGCTGGAGGGATAGATTCATAACACAGAGGCTCCCTTCACTCTGAAATAAAATCCCAGTCCAGGTTAGGCAAAGTACCTCATTGACTCTCTTCAAGAGGAATCTTGATGAGTGGATGGGAGATCGTAGGTTTACCCCGGGTATCACTTCTGTGTCACTGTTAGACAGAGGCACAGTTTACTAACCTCGAAAAAGGGCATAGCAAAATTAATTTAAAATGGGTGGCGAAAGCCAAACACACTCTGGCTAGGCTTATAAATGCCCTAGGGCAGATAGCCTAGTATGAACCTATAAACCTATGAACTAATGAATAAAAATCCTGATTTCCTGGCTGTATTCTGCCATCTGGCAAACTCGATCTGAGGTAATCTCTGTTAGGAGCATTATGGGTAGAGCCTGGCTTTAGAGTTTGGAGAGCGCGAGCTGGAAAATAACGGCTGAGTCAGTTCTGAGGGTTCGGAACCAAACCTACTGTGAAGGATTGGTGAAGATGAACAACACAGATGGAACATTATGGTAAGATATGACTTCTTTTTTTTATGTTCTCAAGACATGAGTGCCAAAAATTTCACCTCAAGAGCAAAGTTTGAGTGATTAATCTTGGCAGCTTTGTCGAGAACACATAACAGCAGGGATATGACTGGAGTGACCGAATCATATTTCTTTGTAGTGCATGAAGATTTACCTGCTCCCAGGTACTATAAATTCTAGAGAAATCCATCTGACAGTTGGCTTAGGGGAATAAGGCGCTATTAACAAGCTGTTTCCTGTGTTCCAGCGGTGCAAGGTTTGATTCCATCAACTTCCATTGCCTAACAATGTGACTCTGAGCAACTCACTTTACCAGATACCGCTCCCAGACTGAGTCTGAAAAAGGTCCATGTAGATCAGTGTTTTACCTTGGAAAAATAAATAAAGTGCTGGACTGCTAAGTGTTTTACTGCTTAGAAAGATGCAGCAGACTTACTGATGCCGCACACAGAATGATTACCACAGGCAAACAGCTGGAAGCACAAACAGCTTTAAAAGTTGTTAAATACCTCAGCTGAATGAAATGTATAACAGCTTTTGTAGCTGTTTGCCACACCTCTGTGGTGGTGCTGACCACAGTTAATGCACTAGCATGACATTAAAGCTTAATAGCAGTGAAAGTGTGCATAACAAAAGCTTATTAAGCAATTTTCTGATGTCAGAAAGGTGCTTAGCAAATAATTTTTTTTCCTGATTTTAGAGCATAATTGCAACAGTTCATGCACTGAAAATTGGTTATGATTGGTGACCAGCTCATAATCCTTTTCGTTATGTTTTTTGAAATGATGTCAAGAAATTTACCTCTTCAGCTTTACTCTTAAGGCGAATCCACTGACATCATTTCTTAAACATGTCACATAACAGGAGGTCTAATTATAATCTTCTCAATAATATTTATAATACAGTTCTGTACTGATTATTTATCTATTTATTACATATGTTTGCTTTTCATGTATTAAGTTTGGCCTAGAGCATGGATAAAATGTTTCAGTTCATTTATCAGGTTAACAAATTAAACAGAAAAATTAAGTAAACTGAGAAATCTGCCAGCCAAGTCACCGCTACATTTGTGAGGAAACATTTTGCATTCTTAAGAGCAAACAATTGTACATCTTGGTGGTTTTCTTTTTATTTAGTGTACAAGAAATAAATTGCAAGCCAAACAAAAGTACATATAACTAAATTAATTGATTTACATTTAGTTAGTTAGCCTTTTGACCTTCAGTATCTGGATAAGGGTGTTGATAACAAATGCAGCCATTGTTCATTAACAAATACCAAATAATGCACAAATATTCAGAGAGTCGCTCAAAACATAACCTAACATGCAAAACCATATACATAGACTATACTATACAGAAACAAGACTGCTTTACAGAGATGGCTTAATAGCCGAGGGTGGAGTATGACAGGAATCTTATGAGAAGGAAGGGTGCATAAGAAACACCGTGTATAATGATTTCTACTGATTACTCCTCATGTACCCTTCCCCTGAGTTCAAGATCAAATGCACCTCATATCCAGATTTTTCATGGGGAGACATAATCTTGAGATCTGTGTGGCTTAATTATCATAGCTATTTTGTTTGTTTCCTGCAAAGTTATATTCATTTTCTGCTTTGGAAAAGATGAAGGAAAACTACAGCAGCTTTATACATGCATTTTTGTCATAAGAGGCTGCCTGTATGTCTGTAAAATAACTAGAGTGCATTATACTAAATAGTCCTTTTCTTTTACTATTGCTTTTGGTAATTGTTTTATTCCCTGTCCATATATTGTAATGCAGTTTTTGCAGTATGATCATGTGTCTGTGGAGATGCAGAAAGAGTCTTAAGTTTCCTTTACTTTGATTTGCCATAATTATTTAGTATATGTGGCCTGTTTTACTTTAATTTTCATATTAGTCTGTAATAATTTTATTTTATTGTATCTTTCTTCTTTTTGTGCTGTCCTATTAATTTATTTCCACAGTAACATAATCTTTTCAGCAGGATGATGTTTATGAGTGTCAAGTTTAAGCTGCATTTGCTATGGAAGAGGTGCACAGGGGACTGTTGCAGCAGGTATCATGCTTTAACTTATCGTAGTCTGTTTTTCTAACGTGCTGCATTGAATCCAGGAAGTGCCTAGACTGAACAAAAACAATGTGCTTTTTTATTCTAACACAGTCTGTTGTTATGCTCAGTAGAAATGAAAGCAGTACTTCTTATTTTTGGTATTTATCTCTCCAGTCACATAAATAAAAATATATTACATGCAAGACAGTCAAACATCAATCAGCAAAGCAAACAGAAAATGGTAGCAAACACAGAGGTTTCGATCAGCTCTAAAACAGCAGAGTAATCAGAAGTTAAAATGTGGTATGCCGAAGCCAGATCAGGCATCTGCCAGCAGCAGTGGGTGGCAAAGTACATTGCAAGCATTTCCTAAAGAAGAGTATACTTTGATTCTCAATGCATTCAGGAGAGAACAATGCCTAATCTAAAGACAATATAGGGGAAGCCTCATTCAGAGATTATGTTCCTGGACCATGTGGCAAAAAAAGCACAATAGAATTTGCCAATAGGTTGACAGAACTATTACTAGATCATGTTATGAAATAGATCGCCCATCTCTCATAAAGGGACAGCAACACTCAAATGTAAAGTTCTACTCCTCAGAAAGTGATTTTAGAGCCTTTTAATCTGATCCCAAGAGTATTGTTTCTTGTCTCTTCCTGGTTTTGCACCCTCTGAGCATACCATTATTTTCTGTCTGTGAAACCCCATGCTATCTTATCATTGGCTACTTCCCAGGATCATTCTGGAAAGCAATGAGTAGCAGAAGGGTAGCCACTGTTGACATTTAAAGTATTATCAAAACTAATTAGGTTAGTTCTTTCAAATGTGTACAAGGCCAATAGTTACAAAGCATTTGGAAACATTGCTAAATTTTCACGTGAATTTTTGCAAGTGTTACTGGTGACTACCAGCAGCAATAATGGATGTTACTTGACACAAACAATCACTTGATAAAGCAATATCTGTAATTTAGAAAGGGTTGGTGCTATGGGGAAGCCTTAACTTGAAGGCTTCCACATTGCCATAAGACTTTTGAACTTATAGACCCTCCTCTACCATTTTTCTTCTTGGTGTCCTCAGTTCAGAGAGTGATCTCACAGACGAAGCCACATGTTAATGTGGCAGTCCAGGGGAAGGCTAGTCCTAATTAACCATGTGTTCTCTTTCCACAGAAATGTACTTGGCTCCTGATATACTAGGCCAAGTTATTCACATTTAATCTGAGGAAAAGCAACTGCTATCATAACTCAGTAGTCATCCATTCACTCCTATGGAAGTACTTCCACTGCCAATAAGTTCAGTGAAGAACTGGGGGTGGGGTGGGTATTAGTGTGTGTGTGTGTGTGTGTGTGTGTGTGTGTGTGTGTGTGTGTGTGTGTGTGTGTGTGTGTGTGTGTGTGTGTGTGTGTGCAAAATGTATGTGCTTGTGAGTGTTGGGGGGTGCCTTTGCTAATACGATGTATGAGCCGCTATGCAGCACACTGTTATGATCAGGTCTGACAGTGCTAGTTTTTGATTAAAATACATGTTAGTAAGCCAGTAGTGATATCTTTATCATTTCCCTGTCTGTAAATCACATTTTCTTACCATTGTACCAATTGACCAAACCATGTTGGGCAATTAGCTTGACAGCTGAGGATTTTATTGAATCCTAGGATGCAAGTGTGAAAGCTTAGTGTTTTTTTTTAATAACATTTGCTTCGATTTCTTTACTCTGAGCTTTTTTTTTGCTTTTTTGCTTTTATTTTATCTTGGCTCAGAAGTTACCCTCTGGAAATATTTTGAATTGTCAGGATGTTTAACACCTTAATGTAAAAAACGTTTAATAAAATACATTTATTCATTTATTTATTTATATTTGTTAACTTGAAATGTCCAGTGTGTAAGACCAATTTTTGGTGGAATCCTGGGGAGAAAAGCATGTTTGTTTCAGACATTGAACAAAACACAATTCAGATAATATGACTAAAGACAAACATGAAGATAAAAGACTGAAGGCATTCAGAAGAAATGGTAAAGATGACAATTTAATTACAGATCAATACAAGTGAGTTAGGCTGTAATATGAAGAGACAACTTAATGATTAGTAGACCTTCACAAGGTATCATATACGGTTGTCAAGCATTCTAAAGGAATGTTGTATGGCAGTGCACATTGGGGTAGTAGTATGTTAATTTGTACTCTATGGTAGTCTACTAAACTGCTGAATTACAGTTCAAGATTATCTGTGAGTACAATGAGATTTACTAAGTGAAATCAGACATTATATGCAATTGGAGACTGAGAGAATCAAACCGAGACTGTGGGCTGAAGCTGTTACCATCTCATAGCCTCAGCCCTCATTGCTGCTCTCTCAGTGATCCCTGCCATATAATATTGTTGCTTGTTTGGCCCCATTCATCTAATAGAATCAAGCATATTCATTTGATTTCCAAACCACCTTCACCTCAATAGAGACCTGGCTGAAAGAAGCCCAGCTACTCCTAAATCCTAAAAAACAAAACTCTTGCTTTTCTCAGCAAAACCAATCTCATCTGACTTTAACATTTTCTTTCAAGATAACACAGAAATTGAAACAGTCTCCACAGTTAAGCTACTAGGTATTACCATAGACAACAAACTAACTTTCAAACACCACATCTGCAATAGCATAAAAAAATACACATCAAACTAGGAACACTCTGTAGTCAAAAAACTTTCTTGGATAAGTCCAGCAGAAAAACCTTTGCCATCACCTACTTGCTTCCCTCTCTCTTAAATGCAGCCCCTTTATACACCAATCTACACTCTTCTGTTAAAAACAAACTCCAATCCTGCTACCATAAAACTGCCAAATTTGCCACCGGCCACTCCTATCATTCCCATCACGGCCTAGCTCTGAAAGAACTAAACTGGTTCGAAGTCACACACCACCTAAACTTAATTCAGCTGTCTTCTGCTCATAAAATGTTATATACACCTGATAGCTGTCCAGCCCTCAAATCTGTCCTAAAACCCTACAGCCCTACCAGAGCCCTCCACTCTGAAAACAAACAACTCCTAACCATCTGCATTCCAAACAAAAGAGCTGGACAGTGCCCATACGTTCATGCTACTGCCAAGCTCTGGAACTCTGTTCTAGCAGACATTACTACCACTGAGTGCTTTAACAACTTTAAACACACCCTAAAAAACATTTTCTATGTAAACAGACCTGCCCCTGCTCTTTCCCTAACATGTGAACTCCATCCACTCTCTAGGGCTTTCCTTTTCTCATCTTGAGATACCTAGACCATGAATTTCTTCCACTAACCTTTAATATATCGAACTAAGACACATTATGTATTTCCTACATCCTTAACTATTCTCATCCTACTGCTCAATTCTTCTAAGCGTATGCTTGCTTCTAACTCTCGGACCCTCATAGTTTACCTTAACCCAACCTGAGGGGAAAAAAAGTGTAATCTTTATTTTAGTACTCTATCTAGCGTCGTATGGTTTATTACTATATCCACCTCTGTACTTATTTAGTATCTAGTACATGTTTCATTGTTATTGTATCTACCGCTTTGTACTTATTTAATGTTCCTTACTTATTTAATGTATGATTTAATATGTGCTGTTATCTTGCTCATGTAAAATCTTGAACTTTGTTGTATCATTTGGAGCTTTTGTCCCCGGGCCTCCACTGAAAATGGGTTCCTGACCTCGTTTAGACTTTCCCAGTAAACAAATGTTAACTAAATAAATAAATAAATAAAATTTACCTTCAGTTGGTTGACTAATACGAATGTCGATATTCTGAAGTTAAACTACTCTACACGAAAACGTCAACATCCTAGTACACATGTTCTGAGGCTGCTTCACAGCTCATGCAAATATTACTTAAAAAAAAAAAAAACATAAACAACATCCCTACACCCCCTTCTAATCATGTATACTAACTCCGAGACTGCACAATTCCTGGTGAAAGAGACTATTCCCCTACCCACGAACTGTCGGTATCGCACACCTGTCGACTGTATAGTCGACCAAATGCAGTTGATTAAACAGATGTCAACCAAACTCCCTATTGACCAAACCAATGGAACCCCTTTATTTCTACACAGTATGTGAACTTATTCAGTTAACCCTGTATAGACACCTTTTTTTCACCCATTGTCCTGTCTTTTGCATATAAAGATGTCTGTTCCAGTATCTGGAAACTTTCTTCAGATAAGACTGTCAATTTCTCAGTTTCTTTACAATATGGAATGTTGTATTACAGTACAATTATGTCTGTTGCTTTCTTCATATGAAAAAGAAGAGTCAAAATCTATGGCTGAATTTAATAGTACACAAAGCAAATGAAACCATTGTTATGGTGGAGGATAAACTGTTGGAGAAACTGGCCCTAAAGTTTATCCAATAAATAGTAAATAGATTAGGTAGTCCATGTGGCCTTTATCTGCTGTTATAGCCTATGGAGATGTCAACTTACTCTGTAGTTTGCATCTGAATGGGTCTGCTTGTGTTTTGGTGTAACCTGACCTAATTATTATCTCCCTTCATTATATTTTTTTTATTTCTAACTACATTCTGCTATAAGTTATGTAATGTTTATTTAGTGTTGTGTTTATCTGCACTGGCCAATTTGGAATTTCAGTCATCTTTTACCCCTTCTGATAGCACTATGTATTTTGAGGCAGTGTAGTAACTGCCTCATGCTTACTAAGAACTTTTTACTGCTACCTCATAATGATTCAATGTGTGATAGGCATAAGTATTTACTTCACTTAGAGACTACCTTCTCAACTCAGAACATATTTGGTAAGCACAACGCACATACACACAAAACATAGAGCACTTCCACTAAACCAGCTTACACTAAAGTTGTTAAGGGAACACTGCCTAAGCCTCCTAGGTTAAAGAGTAAAACCTCAAACATCCTTCACACTGACAGGCAGTACACACATCTCTAAGAGTCATGAGGGTGCAGACAGACTCCAAGCCCTTAAAACCCACTGACACTGTATTTAACCATGGTAATATCTTAGCAGTAGGTGATTATTGTTGGACATATGGACACTACCCTTATCAGGATAAATATGAATAAGGTTACAGCTAGCTGCCTTTCTGGAGCCAGGATCTGGGATGTAACAAGGGCTCTTTGATCCCTCCATCCTTACAAATATGATTATGACTTGATAGTGGTCCCAGTGTTTGTAAATGACCATAGGTGCTGTATGCAAAGGGGCATGCAAACAGATAAGCTTGATCTTGCTATGCATGTGTCTGAGGTGGGAAAGATACTGATCTTGAGTGGTATTTTGCCATCACCCAGAATGATGTCAGGATTTAAAAATAAGATAATTGGCTTTAATAATTGTCTATGTAGCTGGCGTGATTTTAAGGGGATCTAGTATGTGTCATCTTGGGATGAGAAGGCTGTTAAGCTTTCCTGCTTTGCTAGGAATGGTTTGCACCTCTATTACCAAGACTTTCACATTCTGGCTAAATCCTTTACTGCCCCCATAGTGCTTTTCTAGGCAGAGTCCATCCAATAGACATTCCAACATAGTAAATTCTAATTTGGAACATATTGCTGTGACTACTCAATGCCAGAAGTCTTAAGAAAAAAAAAATGCCCAGCCTTTAGGCTCTCCTGCAGCTTGACAGAGTCATATATATGTGTGTAAATACACAGACATGGTTTCAGAGCAATTAAAACACACCCTCTTTTTCTGGTTATAGTAACTATCATGTCTTCAGACCTACTGGCTATTGTAGGGAAATGTCAGTATTTGTCAAGGATATCATCACCTCTCAACAGATTCCTTGGGGTACCACATCTGAACTACTACATGTCCAAATAACCATAAACAAGACTAATTACCACTTTATAGCTAGGTGTATAACCCCCTCTGAGTCCCTCTCTGAGCATGATAGCTATCTTAACGCATTCTCTTAAATCCCTATTAAAACCAGCACCTTTCTGCTGGGGGACTTCAACTAACAATCAATAAATTGGCTGACCTACACTGCTAATGGTTGGCATGCCCAAAGGTTTGTTGACATTATAAATGCTAACTGTGTTTTTCAAATAGTTAAACCATCCTACATGGACCCCTGTAAAATTGTTTGCACATCTAATTATGTATCACCCTACCTTGTTAAATCAGACCATAGATTAATGACGTTTTCCTTTAAAATTGGTGGTACTTCCTCTGTAAACACCTCTGTGTTTATGGACTTCTCAAAAGCAGATCTTTTTCAGTTACTTGATGACCTAAATAAATTCCACTGTAATCCTCCTCCAGTGGATTCCATTGCTAAAGCTGTTGCCTACGCCTCTGACTCATACTCCCATTTAAAGTGTTATACTGATAAGGCAGGCCCTATCTGCAATGGGTATAATAAGAAATTTAAAAACAAATCTTTGTGGTGGAATATCCATATAAATAGATTATCTAACAAGAGAAAGGAACTGCTTAATTCTTATAAGGGGTCTCATCATAGTTTTGAGCAAACTAGTAAAGAGTTTAAGAGGGAAACTTTAAGAAGCACAAAACTGAATATAAACCTAAAATTGCCACTAAATCAAAACCTATGTACAAAACTTTCTTTAACTATGTCAGAAAGTTAAGAACTAATACCCAACAAAGTTCGTAGATACTCCACAGTAATACGGCACACTCTGACTCAAAGGGAATAGCTAATACCCAAGCTGGCAAATGTAGTGTAAATTTCATGCCACCTACGTTATAGCTATTCCACAGGTTCTACAGCCCCAACCACCCTTTTAATTATTGTGTAACAAGTCCTGTCAGTCCTCTCAAAAGCTAAAAACACCTCATACACAGGTCCTAATAATATACCAAGTTGCCTGATTATAAGTGCCTAATATGGTCTATCTAAATCCAAAATGTTTAGCCTAAGCCTCTCCACTTGTTACATTGCTAAAGCCTGAAAAACAGCCATTGTAATGACATCACGCCAGTGTGTCCCAAACAGACCCTGGTACCTATAGAGTTATTAGTCTCATTAGCCTCGTATGTAAAACTATGGAGTGTATTATCCCAGACTTCATTAACATGGATAGTGAAAATCACATAACCCTGGACCTTCATCATTTAGCTTTATTAAAGGAAGGTCCTGCCTCGTTAACCTCATTAATTTATTTGAAAAATTAACCAAAGCAGTGGATAATGGTTATACAATGCATACAGCATATCTGGACCTGGATAAAGCTTTGACACTATTCTGTTTGCAGGTATTATTTACAGACTTGTACTTGTACACCTGAATATAAATCCTTATGTTGTGTAGTGGATAGCTAACTAGTTGTCTGACAGTACTATGTAGTTAGAGTCACAGGTGCCACTTCTGAAACCAAACAGGATTACCAGTGGTGTACCACAGGGCTCATTGTTGGGTCCTCTCCTATATGGCAGCTACTTCTCAGACCTTCAGGCTAACATTCATGGCCTGTGATATATAAGCCTGCAGATGACTGTAAACTGGGTGTTGTTATTCAGCTTTCTACTGACTCACAAAATATTGACATCAGTGCAAGGACAGTGGTCTCAAATTAAATGTAAAAATGTAGCATAGTTGATTTTGGTAAGTAGAACATTCTTACATATTATATAGGTGACACACCCCTCCAGTCGGATACTGTTGTAAGGAATCCAAAGGCATCTCCTCCAGATCCAAAGAAGTCTCATTTCCCATTACTGAATATATTGCTCCTTTGGGTGTGTGTTTGTCTAAACATATCGGTCAACTTAAGAGATCTGATAACTAAAATGATTAATGGCTAAAAAAAATCTTAGTTATCATGACAGATCTGCATCCTTCTCTCTTTTCTCAGTCTTTTATAGACTCCTCCATGGAGACCTGTGTCTAGTCTTTTGAGCAATAAAAGATCCAACCATCTTTGACATCTTAAACTTTCATCAGCAGATGAATAAGACACATGGAGGTGATAGATTTGCATCCCAACTTATCCTTCATCTCTGGAACAAACTTCCACTACATGCCAAACAGAGTAGCACCTGTACCACCTTCAAGATACACCTAGAAAATTGAATGGGCAGCCTTAAATTCTCCCTTGGTTTATCTTGTCTTGCCCTCCTTGAGGCTGGATGGAACTTTTGACTGTTTTTTTTTTTTTTTGTTTGTTTTTTGGCTTGGTATGTAGTGATCTGCAGTCTGATTGCCTAGTACTTACCTGTGAACCTACTGATATAGACTTTTCTTAAAGTTATACTAACTGCCATTTGTGTCAATATAATGTGCTGGTTCATACATTACAAATTGTTCCAGAAGCATGTTGAACCATCAATAAATTTGTCAAGTGCCTGTACATTGAAAAAGCTGCCAAAACAACTTTTGGTGAACCGCAAATATTGTTTGGCAGTACTTTACTGCAGGAATATAGACAATCTACTTATGCTGTACTGATGAGGTCATAAAAAGACCAAAATATGCATGTCTACAGCTAGTGTGGTTTGGCTTTACTGGCTTGAATGAACCCATAACAACTTAAACATTAAAAAGTCAAGGGCATTCAGAATCCATGAAGCTGAAACACTGGTATTTCCTTAAGGGGTTATTTGCATATATCTCATGGGACCAAACTTTATGAGATTTAAGGTATTGCACAGCGAAGACTTTAGCTTGCCTTAATCTTTCCTGCACTTTTTAATGAATTAATTGTCTGTGTGACAAAGAGTATTTATTTAGCTGTAATGAGGGTCTAGTTGATGCCCGCAGCTGTAACCTACAGCCTCATTGCTAGAAGGACTATGACTGAGCTTGTATGAGTCAGTACTAGTGGAGGTACCTCTAGGAGCAATGAACATTGTATACATCAGGTACTGTAAATGGTGTAACTAGCTTTGGAAAACCAAGCGAGCAATTTTTTTTCAGTGATTAAATAAACCAGTGTTTGTACATATTTCTGTCTCCAATATATTTAACAAAGCTAACAACGATGGAGAATGCAGGCAGTTTGGACAGGGAAGTGCCAATAATCAGTTCCTTGCTATTCTTCCACTGTCAAACGACTGAACTATTTAAAATAATTTAATGTAATGGTAATTTTTGAAAGGCATACCAAAAGAAAATTGGGTAAGTCAGAAGAGGTCAAATCTGTCTCTTCCTAGTTATCAGAAGTGTTGAAAATGTATGTGGACATGAAGGGACTGGCTGCAATGACTGTGAAAAACTAGAAAAAAATGAACTGATAGCTAGAATTGGAATAACTTCACAAAATGCAAGCTGTAAGGTTTCAGAGCTTGATATTTAATGCTGATAAACTGGTAAGAGCTCATAGGCATGATTTAAAACACATTATTAATTTAGATCCTGATAATGATAGTAAAATGAAAATGTTGAAATCTTAGCAGTAGTGGACAATTACATATTAACATGATAAAGTGGGTATTGCAAAGTGATCCAAGAACTCTGGCAAGTTAGTAACTTTAGTAGAATGCTTATTAGTAAATGATTAATTGTTTAAACTGATTTCCGTATTTCTAAATCCAAAGTAGTGGTAGGAAATGTACAGTCTTCAATGAAAAAAAAGACGTATCAAGTAATGAATTAACATGATGTTCATTGTGTTACCCTGCTGCAGTCATCACACTTGGGTTATCCTGTCGTCAGGCGGTCCCGCAGTCGGCCGGAATTCCAAAGTCTTGGTCCGGCGTCGGTTGCTGTCGCTTCTTCCCTGACATCAGTGCGCCAGGGGTATATATAATGCAACTGACGCCATTTTCTGCAGTCTTTCTTGCCGCGCGGTGCCCGAAGCAGAAGCAGTTCGCAAGTGCCGGTCGGCCGACTCCTGAGATTTTCGAATTCGAATTTCAGACCGAAGTGTTCTATAAAGCTAAGTACCCCATTGGGGAAACTTTTCTTACCTCAGACCGATGTCAGAAAAAGTTAAGAATTGTATTTCTTGTGGGAAGCAAATACCTCATAAGGATTTTCATTCTTATTGCATACCTTGCCTAGGCCCAGACCACGACTTCACTAGTTGTCGTTTTTGTGCTAGGTTTAATAAGCGTACTATTAAAAGACGCTTTGATTTCACATGACACTACTTTGGTAGGAAATTTAACTACACCATGCCGTCAGAGCAACCGACTACCGGCATGCACAAAAAACGCAAGGATAAGGACAGACAGCCCAGGCCTAAGCCAGATCCCGAGGCCTCGGCTGGTCCGGTCTCCGGTTCTCCGGTCTTCAGTGAGGCTGTGACGCAGCCCCTGACTACTGCAGATCTGGGACCCGAGACCGCTACGGAAATTTTGGCGGAATGCACCAGGCCGACGCAGCCATTTAGTTCAGGCCCTACCGATGACATTGCTGCAAAAGACGTCGGTGTTACAGAAACGCCATCGGTTTCTGAAGGCGTTTTCAGACCGACGATGCTCACCATTAAAACGTTTTCTAAGACGAAGACTACTACTAAATCTAAAAGGACTGCACTTCAGTCTCCTGTTCGAGGCCCCATGCCTAAGAAACAGATGCTCAAAATGGCTGAAGATTTGATTTCTTTAATCAGGGGTTCCCAGCCCCCTCCTGACAAAAGGCCTAGACAAGAGGAAGATTATGCATCCTCTGAACAAGTGTCCATTTCTTCAGACTCCTCTGAGGACCAAGATTACTCCTTCTCCCCTTATGAAGATTCTGCTGCTGAGGATTATTCCCTCAGCTTCTCCTCCTGAAGACTACTCCTTTGGGGAAACTTTACACACTATGAGGGAACATTTTCACTGGGAAGGTCAGGACTACTCTGACTCGAAGAAAAGGCTCAGAGAGTTTCTTTTACTCCCCCAACACAGACCACTTGCCATCCCACCAGTTTTGGACATTGTGGATCATGTTTACTTAGAATCCAGTTTGAACCCAGACTCTCTACCTCCTGCTCCGGCTATGCATGACAGACACTATAGAGTAACTGATTCCCACAAATTTCTTTACAAAAGCCCTGTAGCTGACCCAGAGACTATCTCCCAGGGTCCCAAGGGGGCTAAGGCTTCTATGGCTAAGAACCCTGTGCCTTCTGAGAGGGATTCCAGAGCACTAGACAGGTGGGGAAAAAAGGTTTACACCTCAGCCACAATAGCTATGAGGGCACTAAATTGCCAATTTCACATGCTTAAGTATCAGCAATTCCTAATCTCTCAGTTAAAGCAAAGAATAACCACTCTCCCTCAACAATCTGAATTGAAAGAAGTACAGGATCTGTTGCATGCCACTGAACAGGTGGGCAAACATACCTTACAATGTGGGTTTGATTCTTTGGAGGCCTCCTGTAGAACAGCTGTCACTGGGTCTGTTATACATAGGCATGCTTGGTTAAAGGAACAAACTCTGCCTGATCATGTTAAAACAAAACTTCTAGATGCTCCCTTACAGCAGGATGTTCTTTTTTGGAGTTAAAGCAGAAGAAGTCTTAAAGAAAATGGAGGATAAGGCAAAATCTATGCAGACAGTCAAAGATTTCCTACAGGTACAACCCCCTCGCTTCAGCAGAAACTGGCCAACAAACAATTGGTCCTTTTCAGCTACTGACAGACCACAGAGGGGTAATTACAGACGTCCAAGGGGCAGAGGACAACCACAAGCCCAGTATAAACCTCGCCAATGGGGCACTACAAAACAGAAGGGAGGAGAAGACAGGTCCCAATCCACCAGAAGGCAAACTCAATGACTTGCACCTCATCTGGCCAAGCAATACTCTCTTGGCAGCCCCCTTGGGGGGAAAACTCGCACTTTTTTCAGACAACTGGCACATTGTCACAAAGGACAAATGGGTCCTAGACATAATTTTACGAGGATACAGATTCCATTTTCACACCTTGCCAATGAAAAGAGGAATGCCAAACCTGCCACAAAATCAATGGGCAGAGGCACAAAAGCAAATTACAGCTCTCATGGACATGAGAGCCATTCAACTGGTACCTACTCGAGAGCAAGGCCAAGGATTTTACTTAAGACTCTTTCTAGTGCCCAGAAAGGACAATGCCTGGAGACCAATTCTGGACCTTTCAATTCTAAACACTTACTTACAAGTACCCAAATTCAAGATGCTAACACTACAGCAGCTTCTTCCCATGTTGGGCATGGAAGCATGGCTAGTAACGTTGGACCTCAAGGAGGCATACCTGCATGTCCCTATTAGACAAAGTTGCAGAAGATACCTCAGTTTCATTGCAGGTTCAACCCATTACCAATTCTCTGCACTGCCCTTTGGTTTATCTGCTGTGCCCAGAGTCTTCACAAAATGCCTGGCACCAGTAATTGCATACTGCAGACAAAGAGGAATTCAAATATACCCATACCTGGACGACTGCCTCATCCAAGCAGAAAGCAAAGACATTGTCTTACATCATCTGGCCTTTGTAAAACATCTACTAAACTGCCTGGGGTACACAGTAAACGAAAAGAAGTCAAAACTAGTACCCTCACAAAAAATGACATTCCTGGGTGCCAGCTTGAATACAACGGCCCAGAAGGCTTATCTTATGCCAGACAAGACTACAACTGACTCAATATTTCAAGACAATGGCAACAAAGACCCAATTAACTGCAAGAAAAATTTTGCAGGCCTTGGGCTTCATGGCATCTTGCATACTAATAATACCATTTGCAAAGCTGCATATGAGGAAATTACAGTGGTACCTAAAAATCGTATGGTCTCAACACAACCACAGCTTGGACACAATGATATCTCTCATTCCCTGCCTACAACAGGAATTTCTATGGTGGTCACAGGCATGTCACCTCAACAAGGGTCAGCCTTTCACCTTGCCCCCAGCCAGGCAAACTATCACAACAGATGCATCAGATTATGCCTGGGGGGCACACATGGCAGTTCAAGGCATATGGACTGCAGATCAAAGGAATCTGCACATAAATCAAAAAGAGATGCTAGCTGTACAGAAAGCTCTGACAGCCTTCAAGGATCTATTACATCCAGGACAACTTACAATAAAGATGGACAACACCACAGTAATGTGGTACATAAACAAACAAGGGGGTACACATTCCTACCCTTTATGCAGGCAAGCAATGATCTTATGGAACACAGCTCTGGCTTACCAAGTTCAGTTTCAAGCTCAAGTCCTGCCAGGACAGAAGAACACATTGGCAGACGACCTCAGCAGAAACATCAAGGATCCTCACGAGTGGAAACTAGATCCACAAATATTTGCAATGATAACTCAAAAATGGGGCCTTCCAGACATAGACCTTTTTGCCAGTCCTCAAAACTATCAACTAACAAAATTTTGTACAAGGACACTTCACCATCAAGCTTGGAAAGTGGACGCACTCTCTTTCAGTTGGAAAAACCTGACAGTATATGCCTTCTCTCCATTGCCTCTCCTCACAAAGGTACTTTTGAAAGTCAAAAAGGAGAGACCACGACTGATTCTCATAGCCCCAGACTGGCCACACCAGCACTGGTACCCGCAATTGAGGAATATGGCCCACAGCCCACCATGGATATTTCCACAAATTCCCCATTTGCTCACACAACAAAACAATCAGATTCTTCTCAGCCAGCTCAAAACCTTAAATCTGGCTGCATGGCAAATCAACTACACATCCAGCCAGCTCCTGTTTCCCAAGCAGTTCTGGATGTTATTCTGGAAGCCAGGAGGCCAAGCACCAGGAAGGCTTATTCGGACAAATGGAAAAGGTTTTGTGTCTGGAACCAAGCTAAAGGCCAAGACACAATTCAGCCTCACATGCCTCACATTCTACAGTATTTAACTGAGATGTTGCACAAAGGACTTTCTTTTTCCTCCATTAAAATCCATGCTTCAGCTATTTCAGCCCATTACAACATGGATCCACCTTTATTTTCGCATCCACTTCTAAGGCAGTTCCTCAGAGGGGCAAAAAACATTAGACCACCCAGGAGAGCTCCTACACCAACATGGGACCTCAATTTTGTTCTGGAAAAACTAACACTACCTCCCTTTGAACCAGCTTTCTCTGCAGATCTTCAGTTCCTATCATGGAAGACTGCCCTGCTGCTAGCAATAACTTCAGCTAGAAGAGTCTCAGAGCTACAGGCACTAATGGCAGTGGAACCTTTCCTCATTTTTCATCAAGACATAGTTTCTCTACGAACTAATCCTTCCTTATTTATTTTAGGTAGAGACTAGGAAATGTCAGTCAGGAGATGAGCATTGGGAGTGCTTCTGTTCTGATAGTGGTGGTGTAACAGTTGTTTTCTTGAATGGGGTAGAGAGTAGAAGAAAAAAGATACTGGGGGACTTTTCAACCACTTTTTCAACGGGCGTTCTCAAAAGTTGTATAGCTCTCCTCCATCTTTGAGAGATCTCTGTTTTGCAGAGACTGTTTAGTTTAAGAACAGAAGGAAGAGAAGATTAAGGACTAGGTTCTGAAGGTTGTGAAGTGTTTGAGAATTTTTTTTTTTTTTAAATTATATACTAAGTAAAAATGGGGAATTTTAACAAGGTTGGGGAGTTGGTTGGTGTTTGATGTTGGAGGTTGAGGAGGTCCTGTGATGGGGTCTGCCTATGAGCTAGCTATCTATATGCTATGGTTTTGTTATATGGTATGGTTTTGTTAAGATTTATGAATATTGCTGATGAATAAAGAAGTGGGAGAAAAAATGAGTTTGGGCAATGGTGATTTTAGTACTTGGTGTTATAGAGCGTTTTATTTTTAAGTCTTTTTTTTTTTTTTTTATTTATTTTTTGATGGAGTTTGATATGTATGTTTGTTATCAGTTTATTATCAATAGTAACTCCAAGCATTTTCAGTAGGTCTGGGGGGGATTTAGTACCATTTTGGATGTTATGGAGAGATTGATAAGGTGTTTTTTTTGACATTGAATAATCAATTCAATTTTTTTTTTTTTTAGGATTTAGGATTAACTGTTTTTTTAGTTTTAGGATTTGGTTTGGTTTTAGAAAATTTTAGTTTTTAAACCATTGGTGAGGGGATTTATGGTAACAGTCTGGAGTCTGGAGTGATCAGTATCGAACAAACCAGTGGCCCTCTATAATATATGGAGGTCATTAATGAAGACCGAGAAAAGAAGTGGCCCCAAATGGACCGAGAAAAACCCTTATAATGGGACCCTTGAGGGTGAGAGAGGTATTTGGTAGTAATGTGCCTGTCCTCTGTCTGGGCTTTTTTGCTAAACCAGTCTTTTATCCAGGTAGAGGTTTTTAAGGTTTCCAAGAGTGAAATGTTGTTGAGGTTTTGAGATATTGATGAGTGACCATAGGTTGACCATATAAAAGGACACTTTCTTTAAATGTCCGGCTGGGTTATTGTTTATTGTGTTAGTGGTATAGTTTGTTGTGTGTTTGGAAGGAAGGGCAGTTGTGGTAGTGGAGTTGGGTTTTGGGTGATGTTGATAGTTGGGAGTGGGCTTTGGGGTGATCATACATCTGGGTTAAAGGGTGGGGATATAATTCCTTACCATAATTTGCCTTAAGTTAGATATTACATGGATGGTTTATGGGTAGTTAGTTAACTTCCCATGGGATGTCCTCCTATGGAGGAGTGGTATTTTGATACTTTCCATAAAGTTGGTACTATTGACTCTGAGCTGAATCTGATGATTGAAGGTATGCCTAAGGTGGTTTCCAGTGTGGCTTTAAATCCACAGAACATAGGTGAGAGACTCCTGCATTCCTTGGACATTCACAGGCAACTTCATTACTACTTGGACAAAACTAAGACTTTCAGAAAATCTGATCAGCTCTTTGTATCCTATGCTACAGCTTCTCAAGGGAAGGCTATATCAAAGCAAACCATTTCTAAATGGATAGGTCATTGCATACGTTTCTGCTATACCCATCATGGAAAACCAGTTCCTGCTACCATTAGGTTCCACTCTACCAGGGCAACAGCTACTTCTACAGCCTTTCTCAGGGGGGTTCCAACCAAGGAGATTTTAGAAGTTGCAACTTGGAGTTCAGTACACACCTTTACCAAACACTATCACTTACCTCTTTACTGTAAGACTAGGGCGGGCTTTGCCACTGCAGTTCTGCAGGGCCTTATAGCCTCCACTAACCCTCTATGATACCTCCTCCTATCCTTAGCTTTGGGATTCAACCCAAGTGTGATGACTGCAGCAGGGTAACACGATGAACATAGTACAGTTTTGTACCTACCATAAATGTAGATGTTCTAGTGTTCACCCTGCTGCAGTCCAGGTTACCCTCCCTCCATCTCCTCTGATCTACTGGCTAAATCTCTTCAATACCTTACTGATGTATTTGCTTACAGCTGAAGGGATTTTGTGTTTGTGCAGAGGTTACTCAATTTGGTACTAATTACTGACCACCTTTTTGGGGGCACCTGACATCTGGGGCAAGAAAAACTGAAGAAAATGGCGTCGGTTGCATTATATATATACCCCTGGCGCACTGACGTCAGGGAAGAAGCGACAGCAACCGACACCGGACCAAGACTTTGGAATTCCGGCCGACTGCGGGACCGCCTGACGACAGGATAACCCAAGTGTGATGACTGCAACAGGGTGAACACTCGAACATCTACATTTATGGTAGGTACAAAACTGTACTTTTCAGATGAGGACGGAAATGTCATACAGCCAGATTCTGTTCCACTAATTCTGAGAATCTGAGAATACTAGTGTTGAAAATATAAACACTGATATGCATGCTACTAATGAAATTGTTCCAATGGAATGTGCTAAAGCTGAAGCTAGGATTATGGAGTCATCATTCTATCACTGTATTCCAAGTAAGACAGTAAAGTGTACTGTATTTTTGACTCAAGTAATTTTTATTTTCAAACAAATAAAAATATTGCAGATACCACAGAATCTAAATTCTAATACATAAATAACTATATACACTAGTTACATTTGGCCTGTAGGAAAAAAAAATCAGTCAATGAAACCAGTTTGATTTAAAATACATAGATTAACATGCAATTAAGTAAAGCATTTATGGTAATCAGAGAGATGCATAGTCCAATTGTAGATTTTCAATACGATTACCTTTCTCCAAGGATTATTTGCGTGTTAAGATAGATTCTCAGTTCTTTAATCTTGATCTCTTTATGTGCTGTGTCTTTCATTCTTCTTCTTTCGGCTTTTCCCATTAGGGCTCGCCATAGCGGATCATCTGTTTCCATTTCTTCCTGTCCTCTGCATCTTGCTCTGTCACACCAACCACCTGCATGTCGTCTCTCACCACATCCATCCTGCATTCCGGCATGCCTTCCTCCTCTTCTTCTCCTTGTCCTCCTTCGGCCAACAGTAGCCCAATTTCTGCCAGCACCCTGTTGGCTAAAGATAGAAATTCTTCCATGGACAGTGGTGAAGTGGAATTCCATTTCCTCGTTATGCACTTTCTAGCAACTGCTAGAATGGCCCACAATAAATAAAGATGGTCCCTCTTCAAATGAGGGCCTTCCTTTATATTTAGTAGCACTAAAGCTTTAGATAATATAAACAAATCTGTGACTACAGCTTGTAAAAAAATACTGATATCATTCCAGAATTGTTCTATAATAGTGCACTTATAAAAAATATGTATCCAGTCCAACATACACCATTACTAGAAGTACTAAACTTGGCTATTTTATCTGGCGTTAGGAATGTTGTATGGAGAAATTTCCAGGTATAAATTCTCCAGTGTTGTGAGCAAGAGGTTAATTTAACAGAAAGCAAGAGATTATTTTTAATTTCTGTAGTTAAATATAAGGAATACCCCTTAGTAATATAATTCCAATAATTTTCGTGAGGTTTTGTTTTATATGTTATTAATATTTTATACAGACTTGAGGTGATGTTATTCAAGTTGAAACTGTTATAAACAATTTCATATAAGTAGATGACAAACTTTCGTTTTCCTTTGAAAGAAGAACTATTAATTAAAATCTACGACAAGGCCAGTGGTCAAAACAAAAAGACAGTCCAGATAAAAAACACACATGAAATTTATTGTCAGAAGGATAACAGCACAACTCTTAACGCCTTGGCTAAACAGTCTTCTAGAAGTTAACAAATCACAAAAAGCACATACCATTAAATAATAAAATCAATCAACATTAATAAAACAATTATCCAATGAAAACACTTAATTACAAGCGAGCCTTCCAAGTACATTCCCTATTTAAACTAGTAAGTGTCTGGGTGCCATATTTTAAAATAAAAACAGTCTCCTTAAACAGCAATTTATTTTTCAACAGAAAAACATTCTCAGCTGTAACTTGTTCTAATGTGCATCCCCTCAAATCAACAAATACTCCTCTATGGACAGTATTATAATGAGCTGCCTCAGGATTTTCACATTTATTCTTTTTAATATCACTTATATGCTCCTACAGTCTTATTTTAAAGGATCTCTTAGTTTCCCCTATATAAAAAAAAAAAAAAGATTGCAGGAGTATTTCAAAGCATACACCACCCCTTCTGTATTACAAGTACATTGTGCTGTAGGATTGTAACTAACACCATTAATCTTAACAAAGGACCTAACCATATATTGACATATTGAGCAGCCACCACAAGTATTAGTACCTAAAATACTTATTTCTTTACCACAGCTCTCTTTCGGTACACAGAACTGAATGTGAACCACCATATCTTTCACACTGCGCCCCTTTAAAGGATATCAAAGGGATTCTCCATGGGGTTCTTAACATAACCTTTACCCCTCAGAAGAAATGGCTAATAATATTTAGTAAAATCTACCACTTTCTGAGTTAAAACATTAAAAACAATAACAAAGCAAACTCTCCTACCCTCCATAGACTCATACCTTTAGAAACTTATAACACTATCACTACCTCTCACCCCACTACTGTTATCCTTCCCATTCCACTGCTCCAACTGAAACAATTTTCCAAGGGCATTCATAATAAGTCCTTCACTATAGCCTCTCTGTTTAAACATAATATCTTCTTCTTCTACTTTCGGCTTTTCCCGGTTAGGGGTCCCAACAGCGGATCACCTGTCTGCTCATGACTGGCAGTAGAGTTTTACAGTGTCGAGTTGCCAGCCCGGCGCCCAACTT
This sequence comes from Protopterus annectens, assembly GCF_019279795.1. NCBI lineage: Eukaryota > Metazoa > Chordata > Ceratodontiformes > Protopteridae > Protopterus > Protopterus annectens. The sequence continues at coordinate 454,125,423 of NC_056736.1, forward strand.
TCCACAGGAGGCACACATATGCACACACTCACGCCTAGGGCCAATTTAGTGTGTCCAATCCACCTACAGCATGTCTTTGGGATGTGGGAGGTAACCGGAGCACCCGGAGGAAACACATGTGACCACAGGGAGGACATGCAGACTCCGCACAGAAGGCATCCCAGCCAAGGTTTGAACCAGAGAACCTCTTGTTGTGAGGTGTTTAAACATAATATAAGTATGAATAATCTCCTGTTCCATAACTTTTACATCACTATACAATCTATTTACTCTTAAAATTTCCCCATAAGGTAGGGCATACAACACATGCGGAGGATGACAACTTCTGTCATCCAAAAAAATGTCCCCATCATCAAACTTTCTATGAATTCTAATGCTTATATAACTATTGTTATGAACTTCCAGCACCAGATCCAAAAAAGTAACTACCTTACCACTCTGTAAGCCATCAAACTCCAAGCCAAAATGATTATGTAAATCATTCACAAAAGATTAAGCAAACAACTCACCTCCTTTGCACAAAAACATCAAATCATCAATAAACCTATAATAAAAAAACTACATAATTCTTAAAAAAATCGAACTTGTACAAAAATTCTATTTCAAACAAGCCCATAACTAAAAATGCATACATCGGGCAAATGGAACACCCAGTGCTGTCCCTTGGGCTTGTTGACAAAATAACTTGATTAGTTTCAAAAAATTATTAGCTAAATTAAAATATACTAAATCTATCACATAATTAGCCAAAGGACTACCTCCTAAAAAAAATTTTTAAAGCCTCCAGGCCCACAGAGTGCTTAATATTAGTATACAAACTTGTCACATCAATAACTATCCAATAAAAGTTATCACCCCAAACTACTGACTTAATCTTCTCCAAAAAATCAAAAGAATTTTTAATATATGAATTCAATTTCACTGGAAACTTTACTAAATATGAATGTAACATCACGCCAATATTATGTAAAAAATACGTGTCTGCTGCTACTATTGGTTGACCCAGTAGGGAAACTAAATTTTTATGAATTTTAGGTAAACAATAAAATCTTGCCAAAACACATCCTTTCACAATAAATTTTACTCCAACACCCTGTTTTGATAAATAACCCCACCTATACCCCCTTCCCAATAATTCCTGAAACTTTTTTATAGCCTGCTGGTATTCTAAAAAACTAGAAATTTTATAAACTTCCTCATTAACCAAATGATCCATACACATACTCAAAGACTAGGAAAAGTGTAAAACCACTATTTTATGGCCCTTACCTGATGGTTTAATTACTAATTCTTGCCTTCTACCCAGTTCTTGCAGGGCCTTCCATTTCTGTTTAGTTAAATTAAAACACACTCTCCCTTTCCTTTTTAAGAATTCCTGATAACTATTGTCCATGGCAAAATTAACCATGGAAGAAAACTGTTGTATCCCTTCATGCATAAAGGGGGGAATAAATTTGCTTTTGCAGGGAACATTAGAAGTGTCAAGTAGTCAATATGAAGAAATTCAGTCATGGAAAACTCTTGCTGTTCCTTCTGCTAAGAATATTTCTGAGTTACATGCCTTGCCTGTAAAGCCCCTTTACCTGTTGTTTTTTTTTTTTTTTTTTTTTTTTTATAAAGACTGAGTCTGAGGACCAATCCTTCCTTTCTTCCAAAGGTGGCTTCTGAATCATCTGTCAACCATGTCATAAATCTCCCCATATTTTTCCAATCTTTTCAAACAAGGGTGAATGTATATTACGCTTACTAGATGTTCACCATCAATTAAGATTCTATTTACTCCAGACCAGAGATTTCAGAAAAAAAAGATCAATTGTTTCTCTCTTACTCTGCTGTCAGAAAGACAAAAGGAGTATCCAAGGTCACACTCTCCTGTTGGTTGTCTTGAGTGCATTTTCTGTGTCTACAAGCAGATGGAGCTGTGCCTACCTATTTCCCTAAAAGTCCATTCTACTAGATCAGTCACTTCATCAACAGCATTCTTTTCAAGAGTATCTCTTGATGACATTTGTGCAGCTTCTGTTTGGTCTAAGGTTCACCCATTCATTTCTTATTATAAATTGGATATACAGTCCAGATCAGGAGCCTCTTTTGGTTAGCTATGCTCTGAAATATCCTTCCATAAGACCACCCAAGTGTTACTGTAGCATGGGGACTTTGTCCCATACATTGAGGAACGGACGGAAAAGACAACATCAGATACAAAAGTTATGTACTCACCATAATGATAGATCTGTGTTCTCTTACTGTTCTTCCTCAACTCTTCTCCCACCTACCCCCTTCCAGTGTGTTTGGTGGCATTTGATCTTCTACTTTGTGGGTATCTCTGACTGACCTAACCTTGGCTCCTTGAGGTTAATTATCAATACTTGTTTTCTTCAGATTATTTTCACTACCTTTATTTTGGATTTCATATTCTTCTGTTTTCCTAGGGGCAAACTTGATCTGAGGTATTTCACATAGCAGGAATTATGGGTAAGGGGAGGAGCCTGAGCACTAGATCCAGAAGCCTGAAAGTGGCCGAAGTCAGATCTGACACAGATCTGAGGCCCATACATTGAGGAAGGATGGAAAGAGATAATACAGATCTGTCATTATGGTGAGTACATAACTTTCATTTATACAGGAAGGATGTGAATAAGATGACGTTCATCATATTGATCACTGCTCAATAGCCTTAGCTGTATGAGTTGTATCCAGTCAAGGATATAACAGCCGGCCAACTTCCAAAGCTTCAGGGCACCTTCCATGTGCCCAAACTGTCTGTCAGCTTTGCTCTGATAAAGCGTCCGCTTTCTTTCTTACGGGCAAACTCGATCTGAAGTGATAGAGAGAGAGAGGGGCACTATGGGTAAGCTTAGCTCCAGAGTTTTTTGGCTAGCGCGAGCTTGTTATAATGGCCGACATGATGACATTACTGAATTAAACCCATGAAAAGAAATAGAAAGTTCTGTAGTTAGTGTGCAAGCTAAAATTCACACAGGAGAGACCAGAAAATCTCTACTTGAAGTACAACTACAGGAATTCTTGTCAAAAATACAAAAGCTGGAAATAACAGAATTTCTAATAAGAAGTGAAGGAGTATTCTCAAAAATAACTGAGATAAGTAAAATGATGGAACATAATGTTGGGACAACAACTCTAATGAAGGTTAGTGGGAAATGTGGCAGAGCACCACCAGGGTTACAGAAACAATTAGCCAGAGAAGAAGTTCAAAGGATGCTCAAATTAAAACTAAGAGAAGTGTCTGTGAATGATTGGAAAATCCCAATACTGTTAGATTATAAACTTGACAAAAGTATAAGATTCTGTAATGATTTTAGAAATCTGAAAACAATTTCAATGTTTGATAGCTATCCAGTGCTCAAAATTGATGAGCTGATATTGAACCTAGAAAAAGCAAGATATTTAACAACATTAGATTGGACAAAGGGGTATTGGCAAATACTGCTGACCCTCCCTCTGATAAAAAAACAGCTTTCGTAACTCCTGAAGGTTTAATTCAGCACGCAGTGCTGCTATCTGGCTTACATGGAGCACCAGCCACCTTTCATATAATGATGGATAAAATACTGAAATCCCATTAAAGATATTCTACTGCATATCTAGATGATGTGGTTTTCCATTCAGAGGACTGGTAGTCTAACTTACCAAAAGTGCAAGCTTAGTTATATTTGTTTAAAGATTCATAGAATGTTATTAGGTTAATGACTCGGTGGGGGGGGGGGTGCTTTCTAAGCCTACTCAGGTTTTCCAAAAAGAACAATGATGTATTGTATCCAAATAGGACATTGAGGACCAAGCATTTATAAGCTACTTGTGTCCATAAGGGGCATGGATGCCACAGCTGGTGTAAACTTCCTATTCCTTATCCAGTGTTCTAGGTTATGCTAAAATTGGATGATAGACAAATTTGGCTTTACATGGGTGGAAAGTCTGTTCTCTAGGAAGGCCAGTCTCTGGGGCACATATATGTCTCTCTAACATGTTCTGTATAAGTCACAGACAAAATTCAGGTCCACAGACCTTGTATTTCTGGTGATATTTGACTTAAGAATATGCAGGAGATTCATAACTCTGGGGGTTGTAGATGCTTTATAAGTCAGGAACAGATCACCCCTCAGCAATCTATAGGAGACTGAATAGAGGGAAAGGGTTTTAAGGTGCACCACGTAGGGCAAGTTTGTTGTGGCTTGTATTCTTTTTGTAAAGAACTTCTGAGGTTGCTGTAGTTGCTGCATATTCCTGATAAGGTACATACCAAAGGAAGCATTGTACTCTATGACTGGTCTGATAAGGGCAGAGTACAGTGGGATAATTACCTCTTTGGGCATAGACTCCATGCCCTTACTTCTAAGCTGCACAACATAAAAAGATTTCTTCACCACCATGGCCACATGGTAGTTGAAGGTAAGGCTACTGTCTACATGCGTACCCAAATCCCTGACCACTGGGTCAACTGTTAGGGGTGTATTATCAACATGATAATTAGCCAAGATGGTTGACTTCCCAAAGGGTATAATTATGCATTTCTTAGCATTGAGTTTAAGACCATGGCTTTGACACCATTTGTTAGTCAGAGATAGGCCTTCTTGAAGAATGCTAGTGTCTGTAGGGGAGTCATTGATAACCCCCAGTATGCAGTCAACTGCAAATTTAGCATAAACCTTCAACTTTTGCTTCCACTTCAGAGAAATTGATGTAAAAAAGAAGCAGGCCTAGTACTGAACCATGGGGGACTCTGCTAGTGACTGTCCTCTTTTTTTAACTTATAATCTATCCAGTCATTGTTAGTCAAACATTACATAGCTCATTCAAATTCTGCCTTTTTTTAAACCTCAATCCTCTCCTGCATGTATTGTTCCCACAATTCCCATTTTTTCCTATGCAATTCGCTCCTACCCTTTTCTAAAGATCCCAGTTCCAGTTGTTTTAGCTCTGTTGCTATATTTACTACTTCTAGTAAAGTTGGTTTAGACTTTAATTTCCATTTTCTAGTAATTGCTATTTTTTTTTTTTTTTTTGGCAGTCACAATTAGATTCAGCAAGTCCTTATTATGTCTAGCCAACTATGATTCTGTTTCATAGGTCAAAATATAATTTCCTCAGTTATAACAATTTTCTCACCCAGTATATCTAAAAATAAAATTAAAATGGAATAAATACACTACACTGAATAATCAAAAACAAGAAAAAATGGCTTACATAAATACTTCTTCAGAGTCTGAAGAAGACTCTGTTTTGAAATGAAAGTGCTTACTGAATGTTTGTAAGTCAGATGTCTGAATAAATAATTTTATTTGCATTTATTTAAGATGTTTTTTGTTGTTTTTGTCACCCAGTATCTCTGACAAAACAGTATGCAGGGAATTTTTAAAGTCTGCCAACTCATTACACTCAGAAAATATCTAGTGACTGGTCTCCTGGTGGAGGGGGCCTCACCTATTTTGACCTCCTGGGTCCTATTAGTTGGCTATCCGGCAGGTGATAAAAGGGTTTATACCTAATTCAATGAGCTTATCTATAATTCCTAAGCGGAGTATTGTATCAAAAGCCTTGACTAGATCGAGGTAAGCTCTGTGCACAGTCTTGCCCTCATCCATTGTTTTAGTGACCTTTTCAAAGAAGTCCACCAGATTTAGTAGGCATGATCTTTCTTTAATAAAGCCGAACTGCAATTAAGCTGTGTTAGGATTCATAAGACAGGTAGGTTTGACTGAGAATGCTAAAAAAAAGTTAAATGGCCAAGTATTTGGAATACATTAAGGAAGACGGTGGTAAGACCACAACTAGAGAAAGGAGAGGCTATATAAAAAGACACTGACTTATACCCCCATAAAAAGAGAGAGATTAAGGCTTTCCATGGTATAGCTTTGTACTAATTTTGTACTTAATTTTATAGCTATTTTCTGCCCACTGACAGATCTCAAAAAAGGGTAAAGCTTCTATCAAAGTGCAATGGCCCTGGAGGCAGATATAGCATTTTGTGACGTGAAGAGATTGTTATATTCTGAGCTAGAGTTAATTATTCTTAATTTTACTAAGGAATTGAATTTCTATACTTATGCATCAGAAAGAGGTTTGGAAGCTGTATTTTTCCAGAATATCGACAATGAGGAGTACCCTGTGTGGTATGTAAGTTTAAAACTAAGCAATACTGAGAAATGGTGCTCACCCATCAAAAGGGAATGTTTGGCTGTGAAGTGAACCTTTCATTCTGTAAAACACTATCTGTTAGGGAAACACAGTAATCTAGTAACAGATCATGCTGCATTACAATCTCCCATAAGACTGTAACTGGCTAACTGCTAATGGAATATCTAGGTCTAACAGTTCATCTATATGAGTAAAAAAAAAATCAATGTTTTTTTACTGGAAGGGGGGAGTTCTGGCGTATTTTGTGGTGAAAATACAGACTATGCCTTTAAAGGTGTCTTGAGTCTTGAAATTCTCACAAGCATTATTTAGGAAAATGGGTTATATTAGATAGACAAATGAGACAATATTTGCATGTTTGCTGTGTGTGAAGGGCTGCAGCCTGGAAACACCAGATTACAAAGTCATTACTCTGCCTCAGCTGGAAGGATGATTGTGGAGCAGAGTAGGTGCTATGCTCAAAAAGGTTCCTAAAGTTGCATGGCTCATGCCGGATGTATTGTGGATATGGCTTGAAGAAAGATCAAGTGAACAGTTTTTGTGGTGCTGGAATGAGGGCCAAGCCGAGGCCTGCAACTGCAACCTACAATGAACAGCCTAGTTGCTGAAGTCTGGAAGGGCTGTGACAAGTCCCTATGAAGTAAAATGGGTGGAGTTATCTCAAATAACTGAACCTTCAATGTAAGATATTATAAATAATGTAAATACCTTTGAAACTAATCATGGAAGGTCAAATGGATTATGTTTGCATTTTATCCATTAAATAAACCAACACAATGATCACTCCACAAGTAATGGAAAAACATGATTGAAAGATATCCCATTGCAATAACCATGCATACATAAATTCTTCAAATCCATTTGACACTCAGTCAAATGCTCGCACCCACACAAACATAGACCCACATATTAACACCATGTACAACCCAGCAAACATACTAATTCATATATTAGCTTTTTTGCAGGGGGCAAGCCTCTCTGTGCCCTCCACACTCAAGCAACTTTATACATATGCAAACTCTAAGACAGACGACACAGCTGCGAAGGCATATTCTCAATTCCAGTATACCATGATTATGCACACAGAATTAAAGGCAAATTTCAATAGGCTGTGCCACACAGACCACAGCAAATGCACATTTTCAGTAATTTTACTTTGCTCCATCAAAACACAGCTCAAGACCTTTGACTGACACACACACACACACACACACACACAAGTATGTGTGTGTGTGTGTGTGTGTGTGTGTGTGTGTGTGTGTGTGTGTGTGTGTGTGTGTGTGTGTGTGTGTGTGTGTGTGTGTGTGTGTGTGTGTGTGTGTGTGTGTGTGTGTGTGTGTGTGTGTGTGTGTGACTGTGCTTTTATATATATATATATATATATATATATACACACACACACACACACATATATATATATACATACATATATATATATATATATATATATATATATATATATATATATACATATATATATATATATATATATATATATATATATACACGTGTGTGTGTGTGTGTGTGTGTGTGTGTGTTCTCATCTGTGTACATGATAAAAATAGTGGTCATATGCATTTTAATCTCACAGTAGACAAATACTGATAAAAACTGGCATGGCCCCATAGGGTAGAGGGATGAAGCCCTGACTGTGATCCAGGTGACCAGTGCTTGATTCTTGGCATGGGTACAGGAAGGGCTGGGAAGGGACACTGGATTTGAGTGGTCAATGCCAGCTTGCCAATCCTGGAAGAAGGAAGCAGCCCAGTCTGCCAGATTAGCAAAGCCTACTGTTAGGTAGGCAATCACTAAAGGAACTGGCTAGGTAAGCTTGCAGGGTTAAGTAACACATGCACTGCTGAGTTAGGGATGATATGGGCTAGAGCAGACACATCATTTCCCATCCAGACAACTATTGTCAGTCTGTGGGTTTCCTTTACTGAGGTGTTAGGACTGATGGGGTTGGGACTTTCATAAAACTAGTAAACTGAGTCGCTCCCCAACACCTGACTGTCACCTCCAGGAGTAATGAATTAACTGATTAATGAATCTGTCACCCACCTCAAATGTGAATGAATGAGCTGTCATCTATTTTGAGGATACCTGACTCCATGTGTGGAAGAAATAATAAGCCAAGGGAGTAGAGCTGAGAGAACTTTATAGCTGATACTTTGGAAGACTTTAAAAAAATACATTCGGGCCCATCCGTTGGAACTCTTCTTTTTGCAGGAACTAGGAATACGAAAATTACATTCAGTGATACTGCTTGTGCCAGTGTGTGTGTGTGTGTGTGTGTGTGTGTGTGTGTATGTGTAATCACCATTTATGGGACTTTTGAATAGTTAACTATAAAATTAATCTGCAGTGGTGGTGCCACGGTAGCATTGTCGCCTCACAGTAGGACGTTGTCCTGTTCGATTCTCAGCTAGAGCGTCTTCTGTGTGGAGACATGCGTGAATGGGCGTACCTTCATTGAAGGTTGTGCGTCAGGGCTGGCAACTCGGCACGTAAAAATCTACTGCCAATCATTAGCGGACTGGAGTTCTGCTGTGGCGACCCCTAACCAGGAAAAGCCGAAAGACACAACAACAAAATTTAGTCCCGTATGTGGTAAGTCAAATCTCTTGTTTTGCAACTAATCATAATAGTAAACTCCATCATGGAACACACTAGTATATTTCTTTGTATGTATTTTTCAGCTTAACTTTAATGGAAGAATCATTACTTGTTAAAGCTTTATGTATATGTGATATGAATAAAAACTATACTGTCAACATTGTAGTTTATAATAATCTAAAATATGCAGTTCCGTTAAAAGCATTGAAGAAATGAATGTGCCTTTATAGTCATGGCATTCAGTATCTGAGAGAACAGTGAAAATTTTGCTGGCAACGGTTTACTATATTAAAATTAAATAACAAAGAGAAACAAAATCCCCACTAACAACAATATCCGATCATAAAATTTTATTCCCCTGGCACTTCGGCAAAAGCTTTCCAGAGAGGAGAATTATGCATAAATAATACCAAGAAAACCCACATATAAGTAGCACAAGAAATCAAACACAATTAAAATCAATTAAAATTAATTGTACAGTAATTAAAATCAATCAAGAAAAACTGCCCAATTATCTCTTAAGAAAATTTCCTAACATTACACTTCACTTTTTCCAAAATTGACACTTGCAAATTCAATAAATCAGAACTGTGATGTTTATTAAAATGTGCCACCAGTGCATTCTCTTTTATATTCCCATGTACATTTCTTACGCATTTCTTAATTGTGGTAGAAAACACCCATTGAATCTCATAAATAACTGTATATGCTGTGCACTTATAACCCTACACTATAGCTACCATTTCATTTTAGATCCTAAAAGGACAATTTGTACACCCACCACAGGGAACAGTGTCCTCATGTTCTTTCACCATTCTCATAGGTAAAACAGGTGCACTAAAATAGCTAAGTGTAAGATAATCAGCAATGTTTCTAATGCTAGAAAAAAAAATAAAAGGATATTATGCAGAATATTTTTCAGAGATGAATCCATCTGCAGAAGTTTGCAATTCTCTTTAATAACTGAAATAATTTCTTGTGATAAGACATTATATGGGACACATAAATTATCTGTCTCGTTATTGACACTGATAAAATATACACCTTCCTTAAGCTTTTAAATTCTATAATTGTTTCCATGATATAATAAATCCATATGCAATGAAGTGGAATTCTGCTAATAAGCTGAAAAATGTCCTCTCCACAATAGTATCTGCTTATAAACATGTCCAGTAATCTTACCGATTTTTAAACAAAGGGAGGAATCCATGAAGGTACTGTGACATGTACACCTCCATGTACACATTGCGGTCACCTGCTGATATTCATGAAGGGACTTAATGTGGTGCTGCCTGCAGGAAGGCTCTACACACCAAGCAATTCAAGAAATTACTCGGCTGAATAGATCACCACAGATCAACTCCCTACCACAAATGTGGTACAGGGATCAGGGAGTGAGTGGGAGGGGCCACTAGACACCAGAGACTAACATTAAGTGGCATAATGGCATAAACATCAGTATGGAGATCAGGGTGGGTGGACTCACTAGACACCAGGGAGTACTCTAATGTTAAGTGCTGTAGTGGCATGGACATAAGTACAGGGATCAGATGGTTGGGGAGAATCAATAGACACCAGAAACTGTTCTCACTTTAACTGTCATTATGGCATGAACGTCACTATTGGGATTGAGGGTGGGGTAATTAATAGACACTAGAGACTACTCTAACTTTAAGTGCCATAATGCACCAATATCAGTACATGGGTTCGGGTGGGTGGAAACACTAGACACCAAGGATAACTCATTGGGTAAGTACCACAGTCATTGGTATGGGGATCAGTGTGTGGGGGAAACACTAGACACTAGGAATTAGACCTCTAACTGCAGTAATGGCTTCAGAATGGGGATGAGGGTTGAGGGAAACAACAGCTACCAAGGCAAGTACAAGTGAGCCATAATGGCACTTAAACTATTACCGTGATTAGGGGCTGGGGGGACCACAAGAGGACAGACAAGTCAGGGGAACAAGCATGGGGACTGTGGTGTGTGTGTGTGTGTGTGTGTGTGTGTGTGTGTGTGTGTGTGTGTGTGTGTGTGTGTGTGTGTGTGAGTGTGTGTTTGAATGTATGCTTTTATTTTATTTATTTTATTTTATTTTACATTTGTTGACCGGGCTAGTCTAACTGGATACATGTCCATTTCCAGTACAGGCCTGGGGAGAAAAGCTCCAAGATAGATACAATAAACAATATAAAAGGTTGCAACAGTCAAACTTAAACATCTGTTGGTAATATAAAGTACAGTACTCATCATAAGCATAACTCAAATAGTAATAGGTAAATATACAAGAGATGTTACTATATACAAATATACATATATTTTAGTTGTCATGACATAGTCTTTGGTTTCTTAAGGGTAAGTCTGTAAAGGTGAGGAGAATGCATTAGTGTAAGGGAGGAAAGTTAGTCAGGGTTACTACAGGAGCATAACCAGTGCGTATGGAGGAATAGTTTTAGCTTCTGTGTAAAAAAAGTTAATGAAGACAGAGAAATGAGTTCAGTGGGTAAAAGATTCCAGTACTTTGCAACAGCATTAGAGAAGAGGGAGTCTCCTGCCAAGTTGTTGGTTTTGCAAGTATTGATAAGTATTTTGTTTGAGGAGCATAAATTCTTAAGATTGTTGTAAGGAGTAATAATGCTAGCGAGTATTGGAGTGTTGGTGGGTTGGTAAAGAGTTTTATGGGCTATATATAGTAAGCTGGTGAAAAAGAACTTGATTTGGAAATTCAAACCATCCAAGTTGCTTTAGATTAAGACAGTGATGTGTTCTAAAAAGAGAGGCAGTAGCAAATCTGGCAATATTATTGTAGGAGATTGTCAGTTAATTTAGGTTGTTCTTAGTAAGGTTAGTGTAGATAGGTGAAGCATAGAGTAGAGTGGAGATTAAGTGAGTTCTGGCTATAGCGGTCCTGGCTACTGGAGTAAGAAAGGGTTTGATTCTATAGAGGGATCCTAATTTTTTTGTTGATTGTTTTAACTGTGCTGTTTATATGAATATCGAAGTTAAGGTTGCTATCTATTGTTATACCTAGAAGTTTGGTGGTAGGTTCAGGAGATATGAGAGTGCCATTATTAGATGTGAGAGAGAAATTTATTAGGGTGGACTTTCGGGTTGGCGTGAACAGTAAAAGTTTAGTTTTGGGGGGGTTTAAGAGAAGGCAGCGGTTTAAAAAACATTGTTCTACAGTAATGAATGCATTTTGGGTAAGGGACTGTAGTTCAGTTGGAGAAGTGACTGAACAGCTTATTGTAGAGTCGTCTGCGTATTGAATACAGGTGGTATGAGGAATTGAAGAGTGAAGGTCATTGATAAAGATGGAAAATAGGAGTGGGCCTAATATAGAGCCCTGAGAAACACCAAGGGAAATGGGAAGGTGGTTAGATAGTTTATTGTCCCATAGCACAGCCTGCTGTCTATTGTCTAAGTAAGATTTGAACCAATTTATCGCTAGGGGTTCACGTGAAAGGGATTTCAGTATATTTATGAGGCGCTGGTGATTGACCATATCAAAAGCTTTAGATAAATCAATAAAGACTGCAGAGGAAAGAGTACTGTTGTTCCATTTTTGTTAATGCAGTCTGTGAAGGATAGGAGGGCAGTGGTGGTACTATGGAAAAGTCTGAATCCATGTTGACAGTTGGCAAGTAAGTTATTTTGGAGTAGGTGGTTAAGTAGTTGCTTATGGATGCATTTCTCCATTATTTTTGCTAGGGGAGATAGTAGAGCTATAGGACGGTAGTTAGAAAAGTCATAAGAGTTCCCACCTTTATGTAGTGGGATGGTATGAGAAATTTTCCAGATAGATGGGATGGTACCTTCACTTATGGTACGGTTAACAAGAATGGAGATGGGATAGGCTAAGGCTTTAGCCCCTTTTTGCAGGTATTCTGCTGGGATATGGTCAGCTGAGGGGGTGGTAGGTTTTAGTTTTTGGAGAAGGGAGCAGATAAAGGAAGTAGAAACTGGTTGTAACCGAAAAGGTGGAGGTGGGCTTGTCATAGTTGTAGGCAGTTTTGAGGTATCTGGAGAAAGTTGACTAACAAGAGTTTGGATGGCTTGTATGAAGAAAGAATTAAAGGCATTAGCAGTATAAGTGGGATTCTCAGGGTTAGTGCCTTGTGGGATAGATGTGCTGGAATGTCCTGGGTATAGTAGTTTGTTGATGCTATTCTAAAAATTTTGTGTTTTTTTGGTAAGTTTTCTGTATTTGGTAATAATAGTCTTTTCTGTCTAAGAGGATGGCTTTTTTTGCAAGATTTCTTAGTTGTCTAAAGGTTTGGAGAAAGGTTTTGTGTGGGAGAATCAGTTTACTACCACAAAATGCATATCAGCAATGATCTGAACATCATGGTAGTAACTACAATTCAGAGACATGCAAATTAGCCAGTAATGGGTTTATTCCTCATTGCAACTAATATGTCTCTGAATCACAACTACTATGTTGTCGGAACAGGGCCTTTTTAGTGCGAACCATACGGCTCGCTCTAGGCCCTTTAATGAATTATTGGGAAAGTCTTCACTCCTAGAACACATTTTGTTTTATTGCTCAGAAGCACGTAGATCTCTTAAAATGATTCCCATGAATTTTGCATCTGCCACTGTTGCATTCATTACTTGACTACTGAGAACCACTTCAACTGAAGGACTGTTAAATCTTTGTCACTTTAAGAAAAAAGTCCAATCACTTAATTACAGTTTCCTATTCCATTTATACTGCCAGTGTATTTCTCTATGTATACATATTGTATTGCCTCACTTTAATGTTTAAAAAAATGCATGGTCAATACTGTGTCATGATCAGTATGAAATTGCTTATGTATGATTCTTATTTTTGTGGTGCTTGCCAGCTCTGCCAGCCTCCAATGAAAAATGGGCTTTGATTAGTTGGAGTATCCCTGTAAACAAATGAGAGTAAATAAATAAATAAACTCCCATATGTCCCTACTGCTATTTAGTCATATGTAGATTTCAGACATGGTAAAAAAGTTTTTGTTTTTTTTTGCCATAATACTTCAATTGAGTGATTTACTAACACGTAAAACAGTTTTTACTTTTGAACAACCAAAACAAAAAAAAAACAAATTTCTCATAGCAGGAGTAATTCCAAATAAACAAAAAAAAAACCTATAAAACAAAACTTTACAGCTAAAAATAACATTTTTAATATACAAATTATACTCGGCACATATTTCATACTGGTGCAAACAATGTGTTTTATCAAGATAAAGTATAAAAAAATAAAAAAAATTCAATTAATTGCATTTTTGAAAATCATCATTCAAACAACTAGTGACACGTGTACCTTAATTAAGACAATAATTACTAGGATCACTGTAAACTGCTCTGCTTCTGACAAAGTCTGAATGACCCCATTCTTCACCAAAAATAGAAAAGAGGAATTCATTATCATAAACTTGTTCATAGGCTCATAGATATATACTAACTAATGACCACTAGGACCCTTATAAGCCTAGCCTTGCAACTCATTTTATATAGGGGACGATTAACTGTCTGCTTCCTTCAGAGACAATAGGTGCCAGACTAGAATTTCTGATTACCCATACATTGGTCCACGTTGCTCTTAAATAGGGTTAGGGAAGAATTCTGCTTCACATGGATGGGGAGCCTGTTCCAGAGAATGGGAATTCTCTGGGAAACATATCTATTTATGTTGCAAGCAAAGTAGTTCTGATGCTGTTTGTTTTGCGGATGTGCAGAAGGTTCATCAAAACAGGGTACAGGGATCCCTTGTACCTGCAAAGATCACCTCTCAGTAGTCTGTATGATGCAGAGTAAAGAGAGAGGACTTTGAAGTGATTAATGTAAGACATTTAGTTTAATCCCTGTAATCTTTTTGTAAGAAACCTTTGCGGAACAGTTGCTGCATGTGTTTGTTTAGGTACATACCAGAGGGGGTATTACATGTTATGATGGGTCTGATGAGGACTGATTACACTTATATTATGACCTCTGTGGGCCTAGATGCCATGCCTTTACTTATAAGTTCAGCAACATAGAAGGATTTTCTTACTTCCCTGGGCACATGTTTGTTAAAGGCTATACTACTGTCTACATGAGTTCCCAGATCCCTGACTAGCATACCTCTCAACCGTGAAACATCAAAAATCTGGACAAGACCCATGAAAAATAGGTACAAATCTGTACGCTGTTTAACATAAAATTTGCATACATAATTGTGTAACCCCGCCCACTCCAGTGGAATTGTGGGATACCAACTTTCGTGCAAACTGAAGAACAGACAACCAAAATATGGCACCAGAGTCCCCCTGCAGCCATTCCAATGTCCCATTACCTGGCTGTTTTGCCCCATTTACCATAAACACTAATGTGTGCATACTGCTTTAATTCTACAATGATTATTTGGATTTTATTTTTACACTTTACAGCACAATGCACAAACACCAATAGACATCTGTTAAACAAAGCAATACTGTCTCACAATGAAAATAGACTTGGCATTAAAACTTCTCTGCCCTTGAAACGCACATTCATTAAAATATTATTGAAACCTACACCACATCCAAAGAAAATGCATCTGGTCAGTGGTGGATAAAGATTACCTTTGGGTTGTTTTCAAATCACTGGCCCCTCTCTTGCACACAAAACAAGAAGCATAAATGTGTTCTTTGATACACCTTCCTGACTTTAGTAAATTATATTCCTTGTATAATACAGCACACGTGTTAGAGCATATTTTAAATTTGTTTGAACATTTTTTCAGTAGGCAATAAAACGAAATGCATGAAACAGTAATGACAAAACTGCCCAATTCAGAACATTTCTATCATAAAAGTCTACCTGCACACACACACACACACACACACACACACACACACACACACACACACACACACACAATATACATAGTGTAAGGTATAGGCATCTTGCACAGCTTCTTACACTTATTTTCAATTTAAGTTTTTTTTTTTTTGGGGGGGGGGGCAAAAACCAGGGACACATTTTAAACACTGTGTATAATTTTGTAAAGTTGCTGGAATAAAATGTTGTGTTACCACCATGCATTTCACTGGCAAGTCTTGAACACAGGGCTCTGTGCACTACAGTCAGAACAACATACCACTATGCCAAATCAGCAGCTTGTTTCCCAAAATCTAGGAAGACTGACACTTAAATGGCTATACCATTTAGTGAATCCAGTTCTCTCTTCTCAACATAGTTCTCAACCTCTTAGCACAAAAAACCTGGACATGCCAATAATGGGGGAATACAGCCCCAAAATAGGGACACATTTCAAATACTGATCTTACAAACTTAGAAAATTGCTGAATTATATTCCTTCCCTTGTATAATACAGCACACTTAGTTACAGCACATTTTAAATGTATTGTTTGAACATTTTTTCAGTTGGCAATGAAACAAAATGCATGAACCAGTAATGACAAAACTGCCCAATTCAGAACATTTCCATCATAAAAGTCTACTTACACACACACACACACACACACACACACACACACACACACACACACACACACACACACACACACACACACAATACATATAAAATAGAATGACAATAGTATAAGGCATAGGCATCTTGCACAACTTCTTGCACTCATTTTCAATTTAAGTTTTTTTTTTTTTGGGGGGGGGGGGGGACAAAAAGCCAAAAACCAGGGACACATTTTAAACATTGCTTGTATAATTTTGGAAAGTTGCTAGAATAAAATGTGTTACTACCATGCATTTGTGAACACAGGACTCTGTGCACTACAGTCAGAGCAACATACCACTATGCTAAATCAGCAGCTTGTTTCCCAAAAGATAGGAAGACTGAAACTTGCCCCAAATTAGGTGCAGTTTTCAAATACTGATCTTAAACACTTAGAAAATTGCTAGAATAAAAGGTTTTTGTTACCATTTATTTTCTGAAGAATATGAAGTCTGAAATTCAAATGCCTGTCATTAATCAATAAATTCAACCTTCAGTGATTTGTCACAAACATCCTGACACAACAGAGTTTATAGGGAACAGAACAAACAATTCACACATGGTGGTAGATAGGGGCATTAGGCTCTTTTTACCCTTTACCCGGGGTACAGGGTTTGAGCCTGAGTACCTCTAGCCACCAGGTGTATTATAAAGGGAGTATTTTCTCTCTCTCACACACACACACACACACACACACACACACATACACACACACACACACACACACACACACACACACACACACACACACACACACACACCTTACCTGAGTCCCCCGAGCTGATGTTAGGATTTCCCTGCTGAAAACAAAACGGGTTCTATAAATCATATATTTCTTTCTGTGGGTAGTCTAAATATTAATAGTGCATATAACAAATGGACAGCACTTGAAGAAATATACACCCCCCCCCCAAAATTGTGATAGGTGAGTCTTGGTTTCTAGAGGTTTCCTGGATATTGCTGTTTTTCTCCTCTAATTAAATACACTTCCTAGACTATGGAAGAAGAAAATGTGGTGGCATTTTAACTCAAGTGAAAATGGAGCATGCCCCATATCCTTCTCTAATTGTTAAAAGTGAACCCACCTGAACAATTATTTATTTATTAGGGAGACACAAAAAACTGAATGTTGCCACTGTTGATACACCTCATCCAACCATACTTCATATTCTGGTGGATACACTTCAAAACATCTAGTCATGTACTAAAAAACAATAAACTTGTTATATATATATGTGTAGTAACATTAAAGTCAGAACTCTGCACTCAAACATAATTTTACTTCCCTTATGGATCAGTTTAATCTTTCTCAAATGGTCAAAAATGGGATCAGAATGAATCCCACTAACAAAAGGTTTTCTGTACGAGACATCATTATTACCAACATACCAAACAAACTTTCACATTTACAATTTTTATCAAATTATCTTAGTGCTATTCTGTCTTACTGGTCTTTAAAAACAATTAAGCTGGCACCTTAGCAAGCTGTTAGTTATTTACTTCCTAACAACACTAACAGTAACAGTAACTAACAAAAACTAAAATTTAATACTATATATATATATATATATATATATATATATATATATATATATATATATATATATATACTCAAGTCCCAAATGCAAGGAACAGGCCGTTATTAAGTCCCAAACCTGCTGATAAATACAAGAAATGGGCCGTTATTAAGTCCCAAACCTGCTGATAAATGCAAACGGCTGTTATTAAGTCCCGCCAAGCCGAACAAACAAAACAAGTGCTGTACACTTTCCCGGCTATTACTGAGTGCTGTAAAAGCTGATTTCCAAGCAAAACAAACAAAATGAGTGCTGTAAGTTTTCCCGGCTGTTACTGAGTGATGTAAAAGCTCGCTCGCTCGCATATGCAGCCGGAAGCGCAATTCCGACTGGCTGATAGCCCTGACGGAGCTGACGTCATCACGCACATGATGATGTCAGCTCTGAAAGGGCCGAAATTCGAAAATGGGAAAAACATAAAGACAAAAATCGGAATTGAAGGGGTGCCAATTGGGAATCATGGCACCCCTTCATTTGGCCGCAAAACTCGGTAAAAACCGAGTAAATCAGTATGGTTGGGAGGTATGCTGACTAGTGAATCAACTTTTAGGGGTGTCTTATTGATCACATAGCTATTCGAGGTGGCTGACTTCTCAAAAGATACTATAATGAATTTCTTGGCATTGAGTTTTAACCTATGGCTTTGGCACCAAGTGTTTGTCTGTGTTAGGCCTTCCTGAAGGGGGTTCCTGTCTTGCGGGATTCAGTGACTGCTCCCAGTTTGCAATCATCTGCAAACTTGGTCAGCCAGAGGCCTTTGACATTAGCTTTGACCTCCAAGAAGTAAATGACAAAGAGGAATGGGACCAGCACAGAGTCCTGAGGGACTTCACTAGTGACCAGCCTCATTGTAGAGGTATCATCACCAGTCCTAACCTCTTGTGTCTTATGAGTGAGCCAGCTAGCTATCCAGAATGTTATAAAGGGGTTTATGCCTAATTCTATAAGTATGTTGACATTGTGAGGTACTGTATCAAATGCTTTAGCCAGATCTAGGTAGGCAGTATGCACTACTTTGCCCTCATCCATTGGCTTAGTGACCTTTTCAAAGATGTCCACCAGGTTCAGTAAGTATGTTCTTCCTTTGACAAAGCCAAACTGGAATGGTTCCAGTGTCTGAAGGTTTCCTATGTCCTTGTTGATAATTTCAATGATAATTCATTCCATGGCTTTGCAAGTAAGTCTAGTCAGACTAATGGGTCTGAATTTTCCAGGATCTGTTTAAGGTCCTCACTTATGAGGGGGGTTGACTGTCATAGTCCATCTTTCTCATGGTACAAAGCCTGTTTTAAGACTATAGTTAAATAGTGACTCCAGGAGTCCTGGTAGGTTATATTTTAACTGTTCAGGAGGCATCTCGGAATGTTATTGAGGCCCATTGAGGCTGTGTGTTTGGCTTTATCAAGCACAGCCAGTATAGGCTGCCTAGTTATAGTTGGAGGGGTTATTTTTAAGGGTAGCTGAAGCTGAATTTGCCTGCTAACAGGTTCACTATTATCTTAACCTCAAAATTGGCTTTGTCTGTCTTTATTAGCCCTCTTAGTTGCCTACTTAATTTGATTAGAGAGTTTTTATTTTTGTAGGAATTACCCTTCCTGATTTTTGCAATATTTGTTTTTTCTTTTGCTGCATATACTATTTAATTTGGAATGCCACTAGAGTGGTTTGTTTCTGGGGCTAGTTCTGGGCTTACCTCTGGTAGGTACAGCAGCCTCTATGCAGCCGTTGACATTGGATGTGCAGAGTTTCTGAGTTTCTGTACGCAGATAAAGTACTTTGCTACTAGCTTTCTATAAGTACACAATGATTAACCATTCTTCCATCCATCTTACACAAATTTACAATGTTCTGCAAGGTAAAACAGTTTCCATAAACATCAGTGTTTTACATGCCAAACAAAAGCTCTTTTAGGACTGTCTTTCTATCAGATAAATAGGTTTTAATACATTCTTAAAAAGGGTGAATATTCCTACCATTATAAAAAGGATACTTCTATGAAGAGATTTATTGAAGAAGAATGTCTAAAACTATTACTAAAGTTAAAGTTGGAAGGGTGGTCTAATGGGTAAGATGTTTGCCTTACAAACACAAGATGCAGGGTTTGAGTCTCACAAGGGATAATTGGCTAGGCTTAAAATGGCTTGCAAGGGCAGTTAGCTTAGTACTAGCCTATGAAAGTACAAATATCGCAATTCCAACATGGGGCGTGTCCTCTTTTCTGACCTTTCTCTATGTTACGGTGTTGTGAGATGTCCTATAAATTTGTATTTCTTTTATAAATGACATGGATAAATGCTCACCATTTATGTAATAACTGACTCTCTAAGTATAGACCCATATTTCCTAAGAGCGTTAACAAAAGGAAGACTGTCAGCACTATATTTAGTAATGAAGGAGTAAAGTCTATTATCACCCTTCCATATATCTGGATGAAAAAAAATATCCAAAGAATATACAAGCC
This sequence comes from Protopterus annectens, assembly GCF_019279795.1. NCBI lineage: Eukaryota > Metazoa > Chordata > Ceratodontiformes > Protopteridae > Protopterus > Protopterus annectens. The sequence goes on from NC_056736.1 coordinate 454,145,708, forward strand.
TAATTTTCTTTTTTTCTTCTTCTCAAAAATTTTTTTTTCAAATAAATTTGAATGAATTCCATAGTATTTACACATAACATCTTAACTATGTACACTATTTACATTAGCCTGACACTATAGCAGATCTTAATGTATGCAGTTACTTTATAAGTATGTCCAATAAAAAAGTAATGTCTTTCTGCTTTTCTTGGTTAGGAGACACCACAGCGGAACTCCGGTCTGCTAATGTTTGGCAGTAGATTTTTTACGGTGCCGAGTTGGCAGCCCGATGCCCAACCTTCAAAGAAGGCACATCCATTCACATTCACACCTACCTGCATGTCTTTAATGTCACTCGACCTCAGGGAGGACATGCAGACTCCACACAGAAGGCGTTCCAGCCGAGAATTGAATGGGAGAACCTCTTGCTGTGAGGCGACAACGCTAACTGCTGCACCACCGCGGCCCTAAGTATGTCCAATCAAAAGCCTAATTTTCTCAAATAAGTCTGACACAAATTCTAATGGGCAGTTTCTAGAAGCACAGTTCTTAATGGACTTTCCTGCATATTGACAGAACAAAACATTATTCTTAGTATTACAGCTTATCCTAGTAAACTGTCCATGGCTCAGTCTTTCATATTGTGCCTTGGATGAAAACATCATAAGGCAGTTACTTAAGTATATCGGTAACCTTCTCTTAAATGCAGTATTCATACTTATATGAGATTAAAACAAGAGCATCTAAAAGGAAACAGATATGCTACTTTGTTGACAAGAAAAGAGCAGACCTCTCTCATTTTTATTGAGCTATATTATATGTTTTCAGATGTTGAATGGAACTGCACCATATAAAATATATTCTTCATGAACTGATGGTATAAAATGACATAGGATGTACATAACAGATATGAGTAAACATACCCTCGTTCCCTTACTGAGAAAAAAATACTGGCTTATAATGGGGCCGTACTGCCCCAAAGCAGTTTTTACATCTAGCTATAACCCCTTTTCTTAAAGACAGATGTGCTATTTTTTAATACTAGCTCTAAATAATTACAGCAAAAACATGCCTTGCTGAGTAATTAGTATATTTGACTACCGAAAGTCCCAAGGAATCTAGTCCTTTGCCTGTAAATAATATAGGCGTACCTCCTGTTACCAAAATATATCCTGTTCATACCTCTCAATCTCTTAGAGCAAGAAATCTGGACAAAACCATAAATAATGGGGGAACAAAGGCCCCAAAATAGGAATAATTTTTAAATATTGCTCCTGCAAACTTAAAAAGTTAATAGAATAACAGGTTTTGCATTAGCATGCATTTTCTGAAGGGTATGAAATCTGAAACTCAAATGCCTGTCATCATTTTCTTATTTTAATCTTGCCAATGATTTGCCAGAAAACCACAAATTTATGAAAAATAGACCCCAAAAAAATGAGGCAAAAATCTGGACATTCTGCAGAAATCTGTACAGTTGAGAGGTATGATTCCTGTTTCGTATTCAGCTTGTTTAGGTTTATTAAGAAAAACGGATGTGTCTTTAATATAACTTAAAGCTTTGGTAATGCATTCCTTCAGCGATGATTCAGAAAACGTTCCTATAAGTACCAGTGTAAGGAAATGATTGGTCTCAAAGGAGATTTTTAGGTTTGCTAAAGACAAGATGCCTGCTAAGATGTGATGCAGTACAAAAGTTATACTCAACTTGTATAATTTGCCAAGAAAATAATATTTTATATAGCACCATATCAGCATATTTTATACTTTGTCATCTGTTTATCCATCATTTTTTGGTAAAAAAAAAAAAAAAAAAACAGGGTCTGATAACATATCCAAGATATAGATAGTAATATTAAAATATTTACTATCTAAAGTAACAGCTGCACTGTCCTTTTCAGCACTCAGAATTGTAATAGAACTCTCATTCTATAAACAGAAAAGTGATATTCTGTTATTTTTTATTGTGTATACTGCACTATTTGTAGGTTGCAAAACATCACATTGTTTATAAATATTCAGGAATATAAAATAGCAGAAATTGTAAAAATATGTGAAAAAATATTCACAGACTCCATCAGATGACTTATGCTTAAAAGACTAGGAAAGTGGTACAGATACCAACAATGTGAAAACTGCAACCTAATTATTTAAGTTGACAAGGCATATGCATTACCAATAAGACATGCATGTTACTCATTCAGACTAAGTGTAACTGTAACAAAAGAAAAACAGTCTTTGCAACTTTCTACCATCAATTCCAAGCTCTTCCAAGTAGTATAAGTTGGACTTGTTAAAACGTTGTAGAGCATAAAGGTAAAGGGGAGCAACAGTGAATAAGCTAATAAGAAATGCATCTGTTATGACATGTAGAAGTAACACAGGAACATTTTTTTTCTTTTTCAGACCAACCTGAATTTTGACCCAGCTGCACTGAGGCCAGGAGGACCCCCAAAGAGTCCTGGACTGAAACTTGTCCATTCCCCAAACATCAGCCCAGCTTCCACACCAACCACGCCTCCCACTCCCACCACTCTATCTCAGCCCATTCATGATGAAGTACCAGTTGGTTTTGAAAATCCACCTGAGGGAGCACCTCTGCAGTCTTTCAATAAGGTAGAGTATGTAGATTACTCAAATGGCAAAAACACAACGCATGAATATTCAGAAATAATGCAGTGGTGAATGGCTAAGGATGTAAAACTGGATGGTGCTATTTTCCATCGCTGTAATACAAAGTTTCTGACAAAAAAGATCAAATGGTTCTCTTTCTTTAGTACAAGTGCAAGCAAATAGAGATGTGCTCATTTCAGTCCGCATAAAACCTACAAGTTTGAAAAAATCAGGGGAGGCAGTTTTCAAAGTCCAAATTGGCCACATCCACCAAGGACAATCACAAGGCCTTCTTCACATATGTCCGGAACCTCAAAGGCAACACCTTAATCTGCTCTGAACTAGTGGTCAATAAGACTGCATACACAAATACCATAGATACAGCCAACCTGTTGGCAGACAGGTTCAGTGAAAACTTCTCCCTCCTGTCCCCACCCATCAGTAAACCAGAACATCACCAGCACTGGCTCCCCTCCCCTCATCACCAGGAGCAGGTCCTTAATGCCCTCACAAAGGCAAAAAATACAGTCACCATGGGACCCAATAACATCCCTGGCTGTATCCTACATGAACTCAGGCATGAGCTCTCAGCTTCGTTAGACACCCTATTCAACCAAAGCCTGAGCACCGGCTTCATCCCAGCTGAATGGAGGACAGCCACTGTCATCCCTCTACACAAACGTGGAGCATCCACTGACCCAGGCATTTATAGGCTCATCAGCCTAACTAGTCTGATCTGCAAGGCCATGGAATGCATTATCATGGACCTTGTAAACATGGACATTGGCAACCACCAAACGCTTGACCCCACACAGTTTGGTTTTGTCAAAGGGAGATCATGACTGTTAAACTTGATCAACTTCTTTGAAACAGTCACCAAAGCAATGGACAAGGGGAAGATGGTGCACAACAGCAACCTTGACCTTGCCAAAGCCTTTGACACTATTCTCCACTCGGGCATAAAAGATAAACTCTCCCAGCTAGGCATCAACCCGTATGTTACCAGATGGGTAGCTAACTAGCTCATTGATAGAACCCACTCAGTCAAAGTAGGGGGAAGCCATTTCTAGTAGTAGACCCATAACGAGCAGTGTACCCCAAGGATTGGTCTTGGGGCCTCTACTGTTTGGGATATACTTTTCTGAGGTGCAACTAAAACCAGTGGTCTGTGGCTGACCAAGTTTGCAGATGACTGCAAGCTGGGTGCTGTCTTAAATTCCCCTAGTGATGTGAACATCCTCCAAGAGGGCCTTACCCAAACTAATGACTGGTGCTAGAAGCATGGCCTCAAACTGAATGCCAAGAAATGTAACATTATCCTGGGAAAAATGTCATCCCCACTAATTATCCCATTAATAACAACATACTAAGCATGCAATCAGTCATGAGGGACTTGGGCACCCAGGTTGATAGCAACCTGACTTTTGACCACCACGTTGCCTCTGTTGTATGGAAGGATTTCTACATGGCCCACCTCATAAATAAGGGTATTTCATCCAGGAACAAGGAGATCATAACATCCCTGTAATCCTCCCTTATCAGACCCATTATCGAGTACAATGCCACCTTCGGCATGTACCTTGCCAAGAACATGCAGCAGTTGGAGAGACCACAGAAGTTCCTGACCAGGAAAATCCAGGGTCTCAAACACCTATCCTATATAGATAGGGTAAAATCCCTGTCCCTCTACTCAGTCTCCTACAGATGCTCAGAGGTGACCTGTGTCTGGCATACAAGGCCATTTCAGACATTTCAGATGGAGTTGCTGCATATCCATAAGAGAAACTCCACTCAAGCAAGCCACATGCAAGGCCTTAACCTGGTCTGTGACATTAATAGAACTTGTTGCCGGGATAGATTTATGTCCCAAAGACTCCCCCGTCTGTGGAATAGACTCCCTCTCCATGTCAAGCGGAGTACCTCTCTAGCCCTCTTTAACAGGAACCTGGACGACTGGATGGGAAACAGAAAATACACCCCTGGGATCTCACCTGTGTCCCTGATGACTTTGAGGGGAACATGGGTGAAATTCTTGGCTAGACTTAGAAATGCCTCCAAGCCAATAGCCTAGTATCATCCTATGAACCTATGACTTTAAGTCCCTGGACATTGAATGCAATAAAGAATCTTTACCTGCAAGGGCTGGAAACCTTCATGTACTACTGAGGATAAGTACTGGCTCAGGCACACCTCACCCCCAAATGTTTGAAAAACTGAGTTAATAAAGCACACAATCCATTATATTCAGGTGCTTAAAATAAATATGTTGGGGACAAGCAGTGATTTGCAACACTGCTGGTTACCTGACAACAGAAGATCCATTGGAAATGAAATCTTGTTTCAGCCTCCCGATGGTATTGTGAACTATCCTTGCAAATTGCATGTAGGCTTCTTGGTTAAGCTGCCTGAATCCCCTGATCCTTCATCTATATCCTTTTCTCTTTCCTCTTTTCCTAGACTGGTAATGAGCTGTCCACCTTTTTGTTTAAAGGCAGTCACTACAAACATGTCTTCTTCGTAAGTCACCCAATTCTTTTACATTGGGTCTAAAAGTCATTACTTCCCAACTTCCTAAAACCGTTCACTGACTTCAGTGCACTTTCACTTGTGTGTGTTTCCTGTTTAATCTATGTCTTACCTCCACCATAGTACTTAATACATGGAAAGAAGCTATAATAACACTGTTTCGAAAACAGAGACACCTGTTTGTGGTAGAAAGTCACTGTATTACTTTTCTCTATATACTTACTCAACTTGTGAGGTATTCTCTACCCATAACCAAGATGGATTTCTGATATACTCCACCATTATTGTGGTTATCCCCTGCCTCACAGATGCTATAATTAATACTATGTACAAAGATCTCTTGGCAGGTGCAGGATTTGCAGATTTTTTCATCAGTTGTTACTTGGAAAGGTTGCTCTACAAGAGTTGGTTTGCTCAATCACTCTAATTAGTTTAAAAGTTACTTTACAGGCAAACCCCTTCTTAGAAAGTGTATGTCAAACAAATGTGTGTGTGTGTGTAGATATAGCTGTGTGTTCAGCTATCATGGCAGGACTTCCATTTCCTCAACTATCATGTTCTAAGAACATCCTTGAGTACTTTTCCAACTATATTCATAGACCAGACTGTCCTGGAAGAATCTAGATTTATCAGTGCTTTTTACATACTGATTGCCTTATCCTGACATGCAATATCTTTAGACATTGCTGAACCACTGCAAATAACTTTACCAGAACAAAGCAAATTATTTTCACGTAAAGAGTTTCATTATAACTCTGAAATAACCCATTTTGTAGCACACCTGCCAGAATAAAAAAAATCTTCAAACATAAACATCAGTACATGAGTATATATGAATAAGCACACACACGCACACACACACACACACACACACACACACACACACACACACACACACACACATGCTAACATGATTGCACAAACACACACACACACACACACACATTCACATACATACACACAGAATGAGCATGAGCACACATGGAATACACGCATTTAATCGAAGACACCAACACTGAACGTTACATTTTCTGACCCTAAATGTCGAATCTCACAGTGGGGAACAGTCGGAATGTCGGGCATAACACCGAATTCGACATTTACGAATCGCTCAACCACCAAGACAAGCACTACCATGGATCAAGAAGGGGGGGATATTAGCCTGGCTGGCATTCGGTGTTCATGGATTCGGCGTTTGAAAGTTGGACATTGTGTGAACCTGGGTCACTGCCTTCGATATTTAGAATGTCGGACAACTAATTTTCAATTAAATGCATGTATTCTGCACACACCCATACACACAGAGACTCACAGAGTTGCTAAATGAAAATTATTGACCAAAACAAGTAAAAAGGTCACACAGAAAAGCCACATATGAAAGAAATAACACAAACACCCAGGCAAATCAGTGTTTACAGTTTATAATACCTTAGACCTCCTGTGAAGGAGGCCCACAGATAGGGGGCATACAAGAATACTCATGTCCTTGAGGGTTCATTTGCATATTTCCAATGAGCCTCCTTCAAAGTAGGTTTAAGGTATTTCACAGGGAAGACTCTATTTTTGCCTGGGTCTTCTTGTTGCTCCTTTATTGAGGGTGCCAACTCATTTGTTGCATAGTACTTGAAGCCAGAGAGACTATGGGTACAGAGTGGGGGGTGGGGATATGTGCAGTGCTGCTATAGCTTGATTACAGCCTGCACTTGTTCAGGAGTGTAACACCACATGCACTAAGGTGATCTCAACAAGGTCTACCACTTACATCACCAAGCGTGTTCTGCAACATATCACTGCTTCCTCCTTAAGTCTCTCCTGACTGCCCGCTCTTGTGAGCCTTGGTCTTGCCAAACCACAAACTGCTGTTCAGCAGAACCTGTGCACATCTTATTTTAGGGCACAAAACAGGAAGTACTGTGGAGAGTTTTGCAACGCTTACCTTCCTGTCTGTTGTCTCTCCATTTGCTTAGTACACATTTAAATACTGCACCTTCATTTTTTCTACTTCCTGCACAGGTGTTTGAAGACTTTCTCTTCTTTTCTTAATGCAAGATGTCTCAAATCTGTGTCACAAATGTTTCTTTCTTCATTAGAAACATTAACTTCTTTCTTATCTACTTGTTATTGCTAAGTGTGTTCTTACTGGGAGTAATCTATGAAATTTTAATGTGTGTGTGTGTGTGTAGATATAGATATCTATCTCTCTCTCTCTATATATATATATATATATATATATATATATATGTATGTATATAAAATCCACACACTCCACATAACCAAGAAACCACTGCAAACAGGAAGGGTACCAGTTTAATCAAAACAATAGAAAACTGCAACACTCAATACAATTCTTATTAATCCACAACCAAACTTTCAAATATTGCTCAGTCCACAGAGTGGTTTCACTGCTTTATTGTGAAGTTTTGTCAGCATGTAATGAAAACAGAGCTGCAAGAAAAGTGTGTAGTCATCAGAATTTAACTACCGAAACTGCACCTGTGATAAATATTGAACCCTTGAATCTTGTCCTCAAGACATTTAGAACTTCTTGGATTACTTTCTGTTTTTAAACAGTTAAAACGTTTTAATAAATTTGTGCATTATTGAAAGCTGAACCTACATTCTAATGTAAGATAAGAAGACAAAAGAGGGTTTCTTAACAGTACTGGCCAGTATTTGTTAATTACCTACTGAATCTGACTGGTATTACTTCCATAAGTAGTCACAAATCAAATTGGTAGGAAGTGAGATGGACTTTTTTCTTTATGAATCAATTTCTTGGCATTTTGTCAACTTTTGGAGTGTGTGTGTGTGTGTGTGTGTGTGTGTGTGTGTGTGTGTGTGTGTGTGTGTGTGTGTGTGTGTGTGTGTGTGTGTGTGTGTGTGTGTGTGTGTGTGTGTGTGTGTGTGTGTGTGTGTGTGTGTGTGTGTGTGTGTGTGTGTGTGTGTGTGTGTGTGTGCATATGTGTATGTGTTTGTGTGTGTGCATGCATACATCATGAAAGCTGCCTGTATAGCCACATTGATGGGCTAGTAGGGGGAAACCCTAGTGCTGTTAGGTCTAACAGCACAGTGATTCAGAAACATAACACCCCTAACATAATAACATAACATAATAACATAATAATAGTAATAATAGTAATATAATACCATAAGACCCCTCTGTCTCTTCCACCTAATGTGGAAACTAACAACATTTTTGACCTCAACCCTGTCCCAACTAACACCATAAGAACAGTGCTGAAAAAACTGAAACCTTCTTTCTTAGCAGCTGACCAACTCCCCAATGAGTACCTCACACTGTCAGCTGATGCCATAGCTCTGCCTATCTCCATTCTGGTAAATAAGTATATAGCAAAACAATATTTCCCAAAAGTATGGAAAATTTCCCATATCACCCCTCTGCATAAAGGAGGAACAGCAACAAAATTAAACAGTTACAGACCCAAAGCCATCCTTTCCCCGTGTCAAAATTCTGGAAAAATTTATCCACACTCAATTACTACAGTACCTGTTATCTCACGACCTTATCTCTCCCTTGCAACATGGTTTCAGACCAAAACATAGCACCACCACAGCCCTAATTAATTTCTCTAATGCCATCAACCAACTGAGAAATTCAAACCAGCAAGTAGCATCAATATTGTTAGACATGTCAAGAGCATTCGACACTTGTCTCCCATCAGAAACTCCTTAGTACTCTTGCTTCACTAAACCTATCAAAGACTTCCCTCTCCTGGTTCCTAAGCTATCTTTCTGACAGACAGCAAGCAGTGCGATGGAAATCTGAACTCTCACCACTTCTGCCTGTCTCGATTGGAGTCCCCCAAGGGTCCATACTAGGACCTCTTCTTTTCACCAATGATCTGGCATCATCCACAACACATGCTAAAGTAGTTCAGTAAGCAGAAGATTCAACTTTAATCTGCTCAGCCGATACCTTACCAGACCTCCAAAAAGTAGCCCAACAAACTTTTCATGATATAGAAACATATCTAAGTAAATCACAACTAATCTTCAACCCCAAAAAGATACAGTTAATGCTATTTACCAATAGCAAACAATCACCGACCACTCCTCCTTTCACTATTCTCTGAACAAACAACACAGTCATCCAACCAGTTGAGCATACAAAACTCCTTGGAGTGACAATTGACAACAAACTCAGATTTGACCAGCACATAGCCACCACAATGAAGAAAGTTCACATCAAATTTGGCTTACTGTACAGAATCAAGCCATTCCTCACTGACAATAGCAGACTAGCCATATCCAGAACCTTCCTCCTCTGTACACTACTATATGCTTTCCCCCCTTTACCAACTTACAAAAAATCAGACTTAACCAAATTGGAAACGTGGTACAACAAAATAGCCCATTTCATAGCAAACCTTCCCCACCAAACCCACTATTGTATTGCTCTACATAAATTAAATTGGCTCAAGCTACCTAACCTTCTTCATCTCTACCAACTTAAATTCACACACAATATCATCTTCCATCCTGACAGTTGCCCATCCCTCGAGGAACTTGTTGTTCCCTACTCATGTCTACGAAGTCTAAGATCTGCAGACAGAAACTTTCTCACAGTTAAAGCTAATAACACTCATGGTGAAGCCCAATTCTCAAATAAAATAGCCATATTATGGAACTCTTTACCCCACACCCTCCAAAACACACCTAAATCTACCAATTTTAAGCAACTACTATTTGAACATCTATCCAAGAACTGGCATTGCTCCTGTGCCATACCTGACTGACAAGATATCTATAACTCTGCCGACACACTGTCCACCCCTTATCTCATTTTCTCCCTCTCCTCTGTGTTTATTACTGCTGAAAAATAAATATATATAAGGAAATCTCATTTGGTCATAACTATTGATGTAAAGTTGTTCAATCTCGCCTTCATTCTTACTGATGGGTTCGGAGCTGAACATCGGCTCCGATTCGGCCAAATAGCAAAGCTCGAGGTCTCTAACAGCTCGAGGCCAAGCCCTATCCCACAATGCACCACTGCATTCCCCAGATCTAGTTTGCCGCTGCAACTGATCGGGTGTTCTTTACAGCTCTTGGCCGTTTCTTTGGATTAGATAAGTGTGATTTTCAAAAAATTCTACCTTTTTCTCTCTATTATTGTAGTTTAGGTTATTAGTAATAAAAGTGTTTGGCTTGGTGTCTGTTTGGACTTATCTCCAGTTGGATAGTTTTTTCTTTTGTTAGTGTGTTAAGATACCTGGGCGTGGCCCTGTTATTTTAGTTGGCTGTTGACCTTTTGTGGTTAGTACATAGCTCTATCCCAGACTGGTTAGGCTTGCTGCAATTTTTTGCACCTTTCTTTTTAGCTGGTTAGGTTTTTGGCCATTTTGTTTTCAGACTTGAGGCTTTTGCTTATACTGTTAGCTGGTTAGGCTCTTAGTAGTAGTATTGCTGTTGTATAATAAGCTAGTTTCATAGCCGATAGGCAGATAGATATATTTGTTCTTGGATTTACCTGTTATTGGATATAGCTGTTATTTGGACCAGAATGTCAGAGAAGGCTAAACTGAGATTTAAACGGTGTCCCAAATGCAATCAGAAAATGTCAATAACGGATGGTCATTTCACATGTGTGTACTGTCTAGGGGAGGTATGCTTGCAGGAGGTTTGCTCTATTTGCCACGGCTTTAGCTCCAGGGTTTTAGTCGAGAGAAAGTGTAAGTTGGTTGAAAGGGGCTTAATTAAAACAGCCTTCTAGACGGATTTGGATTCTGCTTCCAGTCAGCTAAAACCATCTTCTCCTGCATCGTCATCTGGTTCGGCACCAAAGGGCTCTTTGGTCCCGAAGACATCTAAGAAGGCTATGGTCTCGGCTCCAGTGCCAATGGAACCGACCCCATTTCAGGTAGCTGGTAGGAGCCGGTCCCCAGTTCTGGAACCGGTATCTCCTACCTTGAGGTTCCCGATCCTGGGGTCACCGGCTCCGTAAGTGGTATCCTCTCGGGCTTCTAGATTATCCAATTCAGATGTGGACCGAGTGGTGCAGAGACTTCTACAGGGCCCGGCGCTTACAGAAATTCTGCCAGTTTCGACTCCCGCAGCTTCAGAACCGACAAAGTCCTCTCCTATTGTTGTTGCTCCTCCTCTGACTCTCACCGAGACTTCGGAGCCAGAGGAGGCCAGTCAGTCGTTGGTGGAGTCGTCGGTGCCGACACTCATCTCTGAGCTGTCAGTACCGACCACCCTGATATCCTCTGCTCCGGCTATGGAATCTGGGAGCCGACACTCTCCTGTCGGCTCCAGGGAGGGAGGGGAGTTGAACCAATACGTCAGTTCTGACTCTTCCTCTTGGGGTGTCAGCACGGATGAGTTTGGCTCCTACCTTGGGCTTAGAGCCGGCGGTTCTGGTGCTGGAGGAGTCTTCGGTGTCTTTGGACCTGGGTGCTTCCTCGAATCGGAGCTGAGGGGCCTTCGATGCCATATGGGGGGCTTTGTCCTCCAGGACTTCCACAACCTCTGATATGGCCACTTCCTCCCAAAAGGTGCCTGCTTCTTCTCCGCTACCACAGTTTCACCATAAACGTAGGGAGCCAGAGCCTCAGGACACCCCCTTGGGGAAACCCTGCTCTTCCGAGACTTCCCCAGAGATTCCCACTGAGGAGGTCCCTCGGAAGAGGCTATGTAAGAGGAGACATCTAGATTCCCCTCAGGAATCCATCACGTCGGATACCGATTTGGAGGAATCGGAAGGGTCCCCTAAGTCCCCCTCTGAGGATATTTCCTTCAGGGATATCCTTGAGATCCTTAAGCAGAGGGGGACTGGCAGCCCCAAAACCCCACTGAGGATGAATCGGTGCTCCTGAAGACTTTCGGGTCCCGACCCTCCACCTCTTAGGTGTCTCCGCCCTTTGATGAGTTAATGGATCTTTTATCTCAAAGGACGTGGGAGGTCACCAGATTCTGTGGAGTTTGTTTCTAGAAGGCCAAACAAGTACATATCAGCACCCCATGACAAGGCCTTTTTATCTAGACCCATACCTGTTGATGCCATGGTGGTGGCGGCAGCCACTAAAAAGGAGATGTCGGAGACTTCTACGTCTGTCCATCCTCCTAATAGAGAGTCTAGGATAATGGACAGATTCTGGAAGCGCATGTTCAGTTCTACGATTTTTGCACTTCGGTCATTGAACTACCTGACCCATTCACACGTCTACAAAGAGATCTCCTCAAGGAGCTTGGAGATATTCTCCAGGGTGCAGTAGCCGACTCAGTGATGGACAAGGTGTCGTCTCAGCTTGCCACCCTCAATTCTATTGTAGACTCGTCCATGCACCTCGTATCTTACGCAGATGATGGAACGAGTAGGGCTGCGGGTACAGGTATTGCTCTGCGGAGACATTCCTGGATGCGCTTATGTTCTTTTGCGGAACCCTTTAAGTTGTCATTTGTGAATCCCCCTTTCGATGGTTCCTCCTTATTTGGACCAAAAGTAAAAGAGACCCTCACCAGATGTGAGCAAGATGGTAAGACTCTATCTGCCATTGGAGTCCGTTTTTCTACCCCTACTAGACCTTAACCCAAAGGCCAACGGTGTGGGAAGATGTTGTTCCAAAAGATCCAAGGAGCTTTTCCGAACTCACTAGGTGAAGCCTCCTCCAGGGGCAGAGGGGGAGGTAATGGTGGAAGACGATGCCCATGTGGCAGAGGGGGTCCGCAGAACCAGGGTGACAGGGATCAGTTCCTTGGGAAACCCTATCAGCGCTCCTGAAAGGAGGCCCGACTGTCCTGCTCTGGAGGCAGTCAGGGGACGTTTGTCTTTGTACCTAGGCGCCTGGCTAAATATCTCAGAAGACTGATGGGTACAAAATGTTATATCCAGAGGATATTCCATCCCCCTTCTCTCTTACCCCAGACCAACAAAAGGAATCCCAGATGTTCCACCCAGTCTACGGGATGTAGCATCCATACAGGTCCAGCAAGGATCCGAAACTTACTCAAGGTTCTTTTTGGTACCAAAGAAGATAGGGGACTGGAGACCTATTCTGGACCTCAGCAGGCTCAACAAATATGTGGTAAAGACAAAGTTCTGGATGGTCACGCTACAGTCCATTCTCCCATATCTAGGGAAGGACGATTGGATGTGCTCTATAGATCTCCAGGATGCGTACTACCATATCAAAATGGCAAGGCCATCCAGGGATCATCTGCGCTCCCAGCTGGAAGCCAGTCATTTCCATTTTCGGGCCCTGCCCTTTGGTCTCACTACAGCCCCCACAGTGTTCACCAAATGCATGGCAGTGGTCATGGCTCGCTTGAGACATTCAGGAATCCAGGTTTTTCCTTACTTGGATGATTGGCTCCTTACTGCCCCCACCAGGCATCAGCTTATTCGGGCAAGGGACGCTACCATGGATCTTTGTTCACAGCGGGGCATTACAATAAATTTAGAAAAGTTTGCCTTATTGACATTGCAGCATACAGTCTTTATAGGAGCAGATTTAGATACGGTCAGCATGTCCCTGAAGCTCCCTCCTGAAAGAGTGCTTGTCCTCCAGCAACAAATTGCAGATCTCCTATCCAAACGAAAAGCACCAGCATCACAGATTCTCAAACTGCTTGGCACTATGGCAGCAGCGATTATTGCAATACCTCTTGCGAGATCTCACATGCGAATTCTTCAGTGGCTGCTATTCACGCACTGGACATTTCAGGAATTACCCTTGAACCATCTAGTGCTGATTACCGACTCTTGCAAGAATGATCTTCGCTAGTGGCTTACTTCGGAGACGGTGACTATGGGCTGCCCTTTTGTTTTCCCCTCTCCAGTAGCAACAGTAACCACGGACGCCTCCCTGATCGGGTGGGGGGGGCATTATCAGGGATGTACAGCCTAACGTACTTGACAGGCTCATTTGCACATAAACGTCCTGGAGATGAGAGCGGTTCTTCTAGTGTTGCAGGCCTTTCTAGACTCTCTTCCCCTCGGAACACTTGCAATACAGTCGGACAACATGTCCGTGGTCTGATATATAAACAAACAAGGAGGGACCAAATCCTACCCCCTGTGTCAAGAGGCTCTGAGATTATGGAATTGGGCAGAGTCCACCCAGCATTTTCTGATTGCAATGCACATCCCGGGGAAATCTAACGTAATAACGGACAGACTCAGCAGAGCTATTCTGCTACCTGACGAGTGGTCTCTCAGGAATGAAATAGCGGAAATGATTTTCAGCAGATGGGGCCAGCCTTGCTTTTTGCCACCTCCACAAACACCAAGTGCAGCAACTACTTTGCCCTGATCCCTCAACAGGGTCAGCCACGGAGGGACGCTCTGGTCCATGATTGGCCTCCCGGACTCCTTTATGCCTTCCCTCCCTTCCCGCTGATTCCCAAAGTATTGTAGAAAGCCAGTTTCCTGGGCAGGACACTCATCTTAATTGCCCCATATTGGCCTCGTCAATTTTGTTCCCCCTTTCTGAAGCCTCATCTACTAGAGGAGTCTTGGATCCTGGACCCAGTGCTGGATCTGTTGACCCATTCATCAGGAGCTCTTCATCCCTCTCTTCAGTCCATCAAACTGACAGCTTGGCTGCTCCAATTACTAGAATAGCCAGGTTCCAGAATTTATCAGAAGAAGCACAACATATCCTTTTGTTGAAACACAAATCATCTACTAGGAAACTTTACCTCAGTAAGTGGAAAAGGTTTTCCATTTGGGCACAGCAGAATAATATTGACCCTTTCCAGGTGTCTATAGCAGATATACTGGAATTCCTAACTAAACTGTTCAATGAAGGAGCTGCAGCAGCAACCATTTGAGTCCAACTCGCTGCTATTTCTAGTTTTCATTTAGGTGCAGCCGAAAATAGTATCATGTCTCATAAGCTGGCTAAGGCTTTTTTAAAAGGTACTATGCACTTAAAACCACTGATCAGATCTCCCACTACTCCCTGGAACTTAAATCTAATCTTGTCTAAAATTATTCTTCCGCCCTTTGAACCTGCCTCTTCTTGTGAGCTGATGTTTCTTTCATGGAAGACTATATTCTTGTTGGCTATTACATCGGCACGTAGAATTTCAGAATTGCAAGCCCTTTCCATCAAACCGCATTACCTAATATTTTATAAAGATAGGGTTTTCCTCAGGACAAATCCATCCTTTCTACCCAAGGTATGTTCTGAATTTACACTGAATCAGACGATTGAGTTACCCTTCTTATTTCCTAACCATTCAAATCAGTTGGAATGTATGCTTCACAAACTTGATGTGCATAGACAATTTCGATTTTATTTGGACAGAACAAAAGATCTCAGAAGGGCTGAGCAGCTGTTTGTCTCCTTCTCAAATTCAAGAAAAGGTGCACCTGTGTCCAAAACTACCTTATCAAAATGGCTCTCTGATTGTATCTCATTTATCTACAGAAAAGCGGGTATTGCATTACAGAACAAGGTCAAGGCTCATTCTACAAGGGTGGTTTCTACTTCTGCAGCCTTCTTGACCAGGTTGCCTATAGATTCTATTTGTGCAGCTGTCCCCTGGTCAAATCCACATACTTTTATATCTCATTTCAAAGTGGACAAGGTCTCTAGGGACGGAGCTTCATTTGGATCTGCTGTCCTGAAACAGGTACTCCCGTGAGCCACCCAAGATTGTGGTGCTGGGGATGCTACCCATCAGCAGGAATGAAGGCAAGATTGAACAACTTCACATTAAGAAGTTATGTACTTACCATAACGTTCCATGTGAGTTGTTCTTCTAGCCTTCATTATTACGACCCTCCCTCCTACCTCCTTCCTATGTCTGGAAACAAAAGAGGTATCACTTGGTTTGGTTTTGGTTTTCTTGAAGAAGCTTCCTTTTACCCTGGATTTATGATTTCCTTGAAATCTGGGATAAGTTTCTACTCTAGTTGGCAGCAAACAAGATCTGGGGGAATGTAGAGGTGCATTGTGGGATAGGGCTTGGCCTCGAGCTGTTAGAGACCTCGAGCTTTGCTATTTGTCCGAATCGGAGCCGATGTTTGGCTCCAAACCCATCAGTAATAATATAGACGAGAGTAACAACTCACATGGAATGTTATGGTAAGTACATAACTTCTTATTTAATATGTACACACTACTAATTTTATTTTTTCTCACAGTGATCCTCATTGAAATGCTTGTGTTTTTCTTTTTGAACCTGTATCTAGTAGAAAACTGTATTGAATACTACTTTGTATAGACTAACTAGAAGATATGTATTCTGCATTTTACTGTATGTATGTATACTATTGTACTATCTAATTATTATATATTGCTTGTATTTCTGTGGAGCTTTTCTCCCCGGGCTTCTGCTGAAAATGGGCTTCTGGCCCAGTCGGACTTTCCCGGTAAACAAATGTAAATAAATAAATATAAATAATAATGCGCTGCTAATGAAATCTTGCTCAGTGTGGCTTTATCATATCACTGAATCACAGATTACAGATGACTTGTTACTGGGCAGTGAGGTGTTGGCCAATCAACAGTGGCAGCATTAATCTGTTTGAATCCTGGTAATGTTAATCTGAGCTAAGTTTTCTGAATATTGGTATAATTTTTTAATATTTTGTTGTTAGAGTACATATTATATGTGTATTTTGTAATATTTTAATATTTTATTTGATTTAATGTGGTATTTTACTCTTGTTTTCCCTGCATTCTACCTGGTTGATTTTGTAAGAATAATTTTCTGATGTTATGTGATCCTATCTCGCCTACATTCTGACTGATGGGTTCGGAGCCGATCCCTCGGCTCCGACTCGGCACGCTTATGCCAAAGAGTGAAGTCTCTTATTGGCTGAGCTTACTATATCCCAGGATGCACCACTACCAGTCCCCCAGATCTCGTTTGCCGCTAACTAGCAAAGACGTGGTCTCGAGCTGGCTGAGCTAAGTAGTGTTTTCACTAACTTTTTCTGTCAGGAATTTGCTATTTCTATAACAAAAAGCTGTTTTAACAGCTACTCTGTACTTTTGTGTGTGACTGGAAATTTTTTTGTGGAAAATTTGTGTGTGATTGGGTGTTTGTTCTGACTAGAGGCCACCTTGATCTGTAGGGCCTTTCCCTGTCAGTCAATCCCTTTCAAATCCTTAGGGGTTCTAGGATCCCCTTGAGTTATTTTCTCTGTTGTTATCGGGCTGTCAATCTTAACCGGCAACTGTAAGCTAATCTTTGTAGTGTCAGTCAATTTAGAAAGACAATACAGAATAGTGGGTTTTTTTCTGTGAGAGAGTTACTGGATTGTTGTTATAATGTCTCAGGCTCCTAGGCCTTCGGGCTTTAAGAAGTGCACTAAGTGCAGTTTTAAAATGTCTATCACGGATGACCACTCTCTCTGTGTATATTGTTTGGGCGCCAAACATTTGCAGGAGTCCTGCAGCGTGTGTCACGCGTTTTCCTCGAGGGTCCTCCAAGAGAGGAAAAATAAACTTATTTTGAAAGGCCTTATAAAACCCTCTTTTGAAGAAGTATTAGCGTCCTCTCCTTCTCCTGCTAAAAGGAAAAGGGCGTCGGCTCCGACCAGTCCGTCGGACCCGACCGCCAAAAGACATTGGCAGGCTTCTCCTTCGGCTCCAAGGACTTGGAGCCGAGGGCGAACAGTCTGCCTCGATGCCTCCAGTCTCGACTCCTCTGGCTTCGGAGCCGATGGCTGGGGCATCGAGAGGCGGGTCACCTTCATCGGCTCCACTGATCTCGGAGCCGATGAAGGTTGTCCGCCAGACACTTCCTCGGCGCAGTCCTCCTCGGCACCGATGGAAACTGGTTTGTGCATTCCTTCGCCGATAGTTATCGAGTCACCGGTCCCCTAGTCCCTTGGGGCCGTTGGAGAGGCCTACTCGAACCCGTTCGGTCTCCTCTAGGTCATCGAGGATGTCAGATTCGGACATAGACAGGGTGCTCCAAAGACTGTTCCAGTCCCCAGTCTTTCAAAAATTTGTTTCGGCTCCAACCCAATTGGCTTCAGAGCCGATAGCCCACTCCATTGCCATTCCTCCTCCGACCGCTTCGGCTCCGTCGGAGCAGGTGCTGATGGAGCCAGTGGAGATCCTAGGGTCGGCTCCGACCCTTACTCCAACCCCGGCCTTCGGGTCCGAGTTTAGCACGTGGACTTCTTCGTCCGGACCCGGGGGTGACGTTTCGGGACCAATGCTGTCGGTTCCGAGCCTCCCTCTCGGTGCTTCGGCCGCGGGACTTCCGTCTGCTATCATGGCTCCGGGGACCGGACACTCCCAGGATTCTGGGGGTCCGGCTTTCAGAGCTATGAGGAGTGCCTTGGCCAAGTCTTCTTCGGCCATCTCTACGGCTTTACCGGCACCTTCCCTGGGCATGGAGACTGGGTCTTTGGCAGTTCCCCTGTCTCTAGGCAGCGGAGCCCCGGGGCCTGAGGTTACCCCCACTGGGGGTTCCCCTCCTCCTGAGGGTTCTTCGGAGTTGTCTTCGGAGGAGCCCCCAAGGAAGAGATCGTGCAAGAGGAAGCACGTGGACTCCCCCGAGTCTCTTACATCGGACACTGATCTTGATGATGCGGAGGGGTCCCCAAAGTCGTCCTCGGATGATGTCTCATTTGCAGACATTCTAGAGATCCTTAAGCAACGAGGCGGCTGGATTTCCAAACCCCCCTCCGCTGATGAGTCAGTACTTCTCAAGGCCTTTGGGGCTCAGCCCTCCGCCTCCTGGGTGTCTCCGCCCTTCGACGAGCTCCTGGATTTGGTTTGTCGGAGGGCGTGGGAACATCCAGATACTGTGGAACCAGTGCCTTCTCGCCCTAACAAATTTTTGTCTGCCCCACCCGAGAAGGAGTTCTTGACGAAAGGCGTGGCCGTAGATGCCATGGTGGTGGCATCTGCTACACAGCAGGACGTGGCAGAGGCTTCAACGTCTGTCCATCCTCCTAATAAGGAGTCTAGGAGCATGGACCGGTACGGGAAGCACACCCTGACTTCAGCGGCCTTTACTCTAAGGTCCCTGAATTATTTGGCACATTTCACCAGACTACAGAGGGATCTGGTCAAGGAGCTGTCAGACTCCTCTCAGGTAACCTACCTGAGCAGCTAGCCCAGTCGGTTAGCTCTCAGTTGGCTATCCTTACCTCGATTTCTAACTCGTCCATGAGGCTCATTTCATATGCGGCGAAGGCGGGTAGAGCGGCAGGCACAGGCGTGGCTCTCACGGAGACAAGCCTGGCTCCGTTTGTCATTTCGTGGAGGCCTTCAAGTCTTCCTTCCGACGCTCCCTTTGATGGGTCCTCTTTGTTTGGACCCAAGGTAAAGACACTCTTACCGCTGTGAGCAAGAGGGAAAAACTTTATCTGCCGTAGGAGCACGTTATTCCACTCCCTTTCGGCCTTATCCCAAGGCTAAAAGAGGAGGGAAGATGTGGTTCCGCAAATCACAGAAGTTTTTTTCTCAACAGCAGGAAGATTCCCCTTCCAGAGGCAGAGGACGGGGAAATTTTTCTGGGAGACGCCGTCCCAGAGGCGGCAGAGGGCCCCGCAACACTGGAGACCGCGAGTCCTTTCGTGGCTCTTCAGCCTCTCACACTTCATGAGGGATTGCCCGGCTGTGCTGCTCCGGAGCCAGTCGGGTGCCGTTTTGCCAAGCACCTAAAAGCCTGGGAGTCTATTACTCAGGACAGATGGGTGCGTGGGATTATTGGCGGAGGTTCCAGCATTCCCTTCACACACTCACCCCACCGTCCCAAAAAATCCTGGACCCACCACCCAGTCAAAGGGAAATTGCAGCCGCAGAAGCTTCAAAGCTGCTAGAAAAGGAGTCATCCAACCGGTCCCCACAGACCAGATCAGATCCGGAAATTACTCAAGGTTCTTTTAGTGCCAAAAGACAGGGGACCTGAGACCCATTTTGGATCTCAGCAAATTAAACCAGTCTGTCATGAAGTCCAAATTGCGAATGGTCACTTTACAATCCATTCTCCCATTGTTGGAGAAGGATGTTTGGATGTGCTCCATAGATCTCAAGGACGCCTATTATCACATACCGATACATCAGGCGTCCAGGAGGTATCTGCGCTTCAGCCTGGGAGACAGTCATTTCCAATTTTGTGCACTGCCCTTTGGTCTCACCACAGCCCCCAGGGTGTTCACCAAGTGTTTGGCAGTAGTGACTGCTCACCTGAGGAGTCTCGGATTCCAAGTGTTTCCCTATCTGGACGACTGGCTCCTGACTGCCACCACCAGGCATCTACTACTAGACAACCTACAAGCCACCATCTCCTTGGGTGTTTCCCTGGGAATTACATTCAACTGGTCAAAGTCTGTCTTGCTGCCCTCTCAGCGCATAAGATTCATAGGAGCAGAGATAGACTCAAAATTGATGCGCATCTTCCTTCCTACCGAAAGGATTCAAACATTACAAGGTCAACTCCGAGCCCTGCTTCCAAGATCCAAAGCCCCAGCCAGGTTGGTCCTGCAACTTTTAGGTTCAATGTCTGCCACGGTTCTCTTAGTTCCGCTGGCAAGATTGCACATGAGGATTCTTCAGTGGCTGTTATCGACACAATGGTCTTTTCAGGATCTCCCCCTCAATCATCTCATATTGATTACAGAAACATGCAAACGGGACCTCCGCTGGTGGCTTCAGCCATCCAATCTGAATCAGGGAAGACCTTTTGTTATACCCCCTCCGGTGGCCACCTTGACAACGGATGCCTCCCAGACGGGGTGGGGGGGGGCATTGTCTGGGCAGGTTAGTTCAGGGTTCTTGGCTTCCAGACGAAACTTTTCTCCATATCAATGTATTGGAAATGAGGGCTGTACTTCTGTCCCTACAAGCCCTCCACAAGTTTCTCCCTCAAGGCATTATCGCTATCCACACAGACAACATGTCGGTGGTCTGGTATCTAAACAAACAAGGAGGGACCAGATCTTACCCCCTTTGCAGAGAGGCCATGAGGGTGTGGGAATGGGCAGTAGCTACCAACCGCTTCCTGGTAGCGACCCACATTCCAGGAAAATCCAATGTATTGGCAGACAGATTAAGCAGGACGATTCTCTCTCCTCACGAGTGGTCCCTGAACCAAACAGTAGCAGCTCAGGTTTTCAAAAGATGGGGGACCCCGTGCTGCGACCTATTTGCAACACCACAAAACACAAAGTGCAAAGGTTCTTTTCCTTGACTCCGCGTCAGGGGGAGGCAGCTACGGATGCTCTAGTCCAACCTTGGCCAACAGGACTACTTTATGCTTTTCCTCCGGTTCCACTACTCCCCAAAGTCATCCAGAAAGCTTCCCAATTGGGGTCCACAATGATTCTAATTGCTCCATACTGGCCTCGTCAGGTATGGTTCCCCTACCTAAAGAAATTTGCTCTGGACGGTCCTTGGTTTTTGGATCTAACTCCGGACCTGCTGATTCATCAGTCGGGACGACAGCACCAGTCCCTTCAAACTTTGAAATTAACAGCTTGGCTCCTCCACTTCCGACCTTACTCAGAAATCACACCTTAGACCCGGAAGTTATTCACATTTTATCTTCAGCCCACAAACCCACCACTAAGAAATTGTATCTCAGTAAGTGGAAGAGGTTTGCTATCTGGGCTCAACTCAGAGGCTTAGACCCTATTACTGCCCGATACCAGAGGTCTTAAAATTTTTAACATCCTTGTTTAATCA
The DNA here is from genome assembly GCF_019279795.1 of Protopterus annectens. NCBI lineage: Eukaryota > Metazoa > Chordata > Ceratodontiformes > Protopteridae > Protopterus > Protopterus annectens. The sequence goes on from NC_056736.1 coordinate 454,167,451, forward strand.
AGGATCTTCAGTCTCTACTATTAAAGTCCAACTAGCAGCTATCTCCAAATTTCACGAATCTATAGACCCACCGTTGATGAGCAGCAGATTATGTAAAACTTTCATGAAAGGTGCTGTGCTTTTAAGACCCCCAGTTTTTCATCCTGCGCCTCCGTGGGATCTTGATTTGGTACTTCGTGCCTTAACATCTTCCCCTTTTGAACCGGCTGCTACATGTGAGTTGAAATATCTGTCTTGGAAAACTGCCTTCTTAGTTGCAATTACCTCTGCAAGAAGAGTTTCAGAACTTCAAGCCCTATCTATCAAACCACCGTACTTGATTTTTCACAAGGATAGAGTATCACTTAGGCCTAATCCATCTTTTGTTCCAAAAGTTTGTTCTAGTCTCTGTCTCCAACAATCTCTAGAGCTACCAGTTTTCTTTCCAAAATTTTCAAATGAAGCGGAATACACTTTGCATAAATTGGATGTTCACAGGCAATTGCGCTTCTATCTAGACAGGACTCAACAAATTAGAGAAACAGACCAATTGTTTGTGTCCTTTTCAGATAATAAATTGGGTAAAACCATCACTAAAGCTACTATTTCCAAATGGATTAGAGATTGCATAACTCAGGCTTATTCCTCTTCAAATAAGCAACTTACAACATCTGTCAAAGCTCACTCTACCAGAGCTATGGCTACCTCTATTATGCTTCATTCCAAGCTCGCTATTTCCGAGATTTGTGCTGCGGCTACTTGGTCCAACCCGCACACTTTAATTTCCCACTATAAATTGGATGTGGCATCTAAAGGGCGAGCATCATTTGGTTCCACGGTACTCAGGAGTGTTTTCCAGTGAGCCACCCAGGATTCAGGTGCTAGGGACGCTGTCCCATCAGTCAGAATGTAGGCGAGATAGGATCACATAACATCTTTTAGTTATGTACTCACCATAACTTCAGATGTTTGGGATCCATCTCGCACATTCCTAATACCCACCCTCCTTCCCCCTGCCTTGGAGATCAGAAGAGATTGAACGGTTTGAGTTCTACTGTTTTTATCTTGTTTCATCTGGCAATGTTATATAAGCAGTGCGTGCGTGTGTGCATGTATGCGGACAAACTAGATCTGGGGGACTGGTAGTGGTGCATCCTGGGATATAGTAAGCTCAGCCAATAAGAGACTTCGCTCTTTGGTATAAGCGTGCCGAGTCGGAGCCGAGGGATCGGCTCCGAACCCATCAGTCAGAATGTAGGCGAGATGGATCCCAGACATCTGAAGTTATGGTGAGTACATAACTAAAAGTTTTCTTTGTTTTTCCTTATTTATTTATTTTTTTTTGTTTTTGTTTGTTTTTGCATATTTTGTACTTTAAGTGTGGCTGATAAGTTGCATTTTGGGTTCCTATATGTTTGACTAATTTCCTGCCCCTCATAGTGAATTAGAGATATTGCATAATTTTTGGTATTTTCTTAATTTATTAGGTGGATTAACAAAAGATGGTTCTAATAGAACTGTTTCTGTAGATACATATACACATATATATATATATATATATATATATATATATATATATATATATATATATATATATATATATATATATTCTTAGGTATTTTCCTTTGTGATTTGGAATTGAACGATATACTTGAGAAACAAAGTCCACAAGAGTAGAAACACTTAATTTATTAACAAGACAAAAGCTTTCGGGATACACCCTTTCACAATTATCAGTAGGAAACTTTAAAATACACCTCATTATATGCTTTCAAAAGCATAATATACATGACACAGCCAGCCAATAAAATAATTCTCGCAATTACTACATAAAATATATAGGACAAACAATAAAACATATAGAAAATAATATGCATTAAACTGTAGGCATATGTATAAACATATACTTAAATAAACTTATATTATTTACAAAATTAAAAAATACATACATTATTTATATTGCATTTGTTTCTCAACTAAGTAAGGTTTTATAGTTACCATATTATTCAGTCCAGGAAATTTATCAGCATCTAACCTAGTTATCCATTTTTATTCAACAATGTCCACTTTATTATTAATATCACCACCTCTTATATTTCAATGTAGAACCTCTAAAACTTTAAATTTAAATATATGTGTTTCACCATATTCAATAACATGTTTTGCCCAAGGCATTATTAGCCACTTTTCTTCTGATGTCAGACTTGTGTTCTGTTATTCGGTCTTTTAACCTTCTGGAACATTTACCTACATAGAAACGTGTGCATTTTATACATGTACCTAAATAAACAATCAATGATGCATTACATGTAGCCTGATATCTGATAATATATTTATATTTAGTTATTGGATGTTCAAATTCTAACAAATTGCAGACATTCTTACAGCAGCTACAATTATAACATAATATTGTTCCATATTTGCCCTTAAAAGGCATTTCAATACTAGTTTTAAAGTCCTTATAACACAGTTGTCTCTTCAAATTCATGCTATTTCTATATGTAAAATATACAAACAGCATCTTGTTTGTTATGGACAATCCATGACTAGCACAGAAATGAAAAAAAAAAATAATAACATCACCGTCAATTCAGGCAAGCTGTTTCTGCTAATCATCTCCTTCAAGGTATCTCCATCATAACTTACATGAGCACCAAAGTATGCCACTAAAACTGTGGAACCACAGTGAGAGACAAGACATACTGTTAGTGGAGTCCTATGCCAACTTTAAATATATCTGACTTAATACTATGAATGAGGGCACAACTGTCACTGTTATAATACAGGGACTACATGCCATATAGCAGTGACTCAGGGATCCCAAACTTTTGTAACATTTCCCAGCAGATCCTTCAGGCTGTATGCTTTTTCCAAGTCCACAAAACACATGTAGACAGTATTTACAAGCTCCTATGACCTCTCTAATACCTGTTTAACAAAAAATAATTGATCCATTGTTAAACAGAAAATATCCAATCCATGCTGTTTCTCCTGAATCAGAGGTTGAACTACTGAATTAATTGTGTATGTAGCACACTAACATATGCTGTCCTGGGGAGGCTGAACAGTGTGATCTGTGTATTACAGGACTCCACTTTTTTGCCCTTTTTGGAACTGGATGCTATAGAAGCATAAATAGCTTAAATGCTAATGAGCTGGCTATAGTGATTAGCATGCCACAGAGTATACCCCTGCTTCTAGGAAATATTAGTTAATACAGACCATATTTCCTGTCCTTGTCTACTATTTATTAAGCTTCTTGACGTGACATAGTATCATAGGGCAGTGAAATATTTAACAGAACTGAACAACTAATCTGCAGAAGTTAATAAATACATTTGCTTTCAGTATTTTTCTTTTGGGCGGGCTGCAGCAGCATAATTCGCAACCTAAAATGTCTTATAACTATAACTTTCTGGGACTCTTGTGCTTTCAGAAATTTAGTTGAAAAATGAATGTTTTGCATCCAGAAATTTGATTTTGTCATAAATGCAAGCGGATTAACCAAAAAATCAGAAAATGTTCGATGTGCATCATCACATGCTATCAGGAAAAAGCTATAAAGATATATAACTATTTTTATTTTCGTGAAAAGAAGTATAACAAAATACCTACACTTGGAGACAAATCTGGTAATTAATGCCAGCCCATAAAATGTTGCCATTCATTAGACATTTGTTTTTTATAAGAGTACAGGGTCCTACATAAATTATGAATACATATGTTAGTGACCTGAAGAACAGAGCCAAAAACCTTAAAGATGTAATGACTCAGTAATAAGAAATAAGAGATATAATTAATGTGTGTTGCAAGAAATGATAAAACAAGCAGAGGACTATTTAAATAATCAGAAATTGTATTATTAAATGCTGCTGTCTGCAGAACAAGTAAAATTAATATTGCATAGTTAATTAACTAATAAAAAAGAATGTGGGTATAATAAAGTATGAGTCAATTATAAAGCAGAACTGAGAAATAAAAGCAGAATGTGTTGTAAAAGAAACAAGCATTAAAAACACATGGTAATGCGCTATAACAAAGATATGCTCCAAAAAAAGCTGTGTGTGCAAGTCAAATTAAAGCTTGCAGCAAGTGTGTCTGTAAACATCACAGGAATAGTTGTTCTATGTTTAATCAAGCTTGCAAAATCAATGTTAGAAATTGACATTTTTCAAAGATGTGTAAAAAAATCTCTTTGAAGAGATTAGTATGTGTTTTTGGGTACTGTGGAAGTTAAAAAGTTGATATAGTAAAATCTGAAAGTACTTCCGAAACAGTGAAACATGAGTGCAAAGCTGAATTCTGAAAAGAAATACTGATAGATAATGGATAGAATGAGGGATTTTGATACAGGTACATAGTGTAATATTCTATTTTAAAATACTTTTAAACAGTTTGGGATAGCTGACTTTGTGGAGAGAAAGATAGATCTTTGTTCACTGTTAATGTATTTTGGCCAGAGGATGGCATGACTGAGATAAAATTTTGCTGATTATGGCTGTACAAAATTCTGAAATACAGGTATCATGTTCAAATAGCTTCACATAAGTATATTTTCTCATAGCTTCTCTTGTTCTTTTAGGGAGAAACTAGAAATGGTAAAAGGATTCTAGTGTAAACCCAAAGACTGCATGTAAAGAGAATCACTCATACAAACAGAGAGACATTTCTGATATGGTATAAAGCCGTAACAAGGATAGCTTGCATGACTATGCTGACGTATTTTCCTGGTAAATGTTCTAAACGTGTGAGTATCACACACAAATAGTCATGATGCAGTGCCAGTAATTTGTGCTGCTAGAACATGAACATGAACTGAATAGAACGGATAGCCTAGGTGCCAAAAGTAAAGCATGAATAGTATGTTGTAAAAGAAATTACTTCTCATATTTTATTGGTCCTCAACATCTGAATAAATTCATTAATGGAGAGCTTTATCCTTTGCTTTCAGTAGAAAATGTTGCCTCAATAGTGCTACATATTACATTTTCTCAGTACTAAATGCAAACCAGAGTGTCTACCAAGTAAGGCTTAACAAATAAATTTCCAAATTTCATGCAGTTAATATACCATAAGGATGGTATGGATTCTTGTCTGATATTTCATCAGCGTAACAGGTTTTCCAAAGAGGCTTTGCCTAAGTAATTGAAGGTTTGGCTCATGATATAATTATCTATTACTGTGGTTTCAGACAAAAGAAGACCATGACAATAGGATTATTTAACTGATGCATTATCAGGAATCATCAGGATAATTTCAAGCTAAATAAGAGCAAATATAAAATCTGAGTCACAAGTCTGAAGTATAGTGGTCATATTCTAAAATTAGAAGGTCTGAAATCAGTTTCAGGAAAAAATGAGCAGTTATGCAAACTCGAAGGTTGAAGACTTGCAGGAATCACATAGGTTTGTAGGAATGATGCAGTATCTTACAAAGTTTGTACCTAATATGGCTCCCTATTGAAATGTCAGCACTCAATATGCTGAATGCCGACACACATAAAAAAAATACTGAAACTGCAGGAAAAGAGTAAATCTTGAACATCACTCTTCTCCTTTAAACTTTTTTTTGTAGAGGGCAAGCCCCATTAGCTTCAATGAGGAAAGACTTCATTATTGACTAATGTCCATGTCTGTGCAGGAAAAAGTGGGAGATAGAAAAGATGGGCCATGCTAGGATGGAATACTGGCTAACAGAGAAGCTAAGAAAGGAGTTGCAATAGCAAAAAACAGGGCAATGGCAACAATCTGCTCGCCAGTCCATAGGACATCAAAGGTAGATGGAAGGGGTATTTCCAGCAGCTTCTAAATGAAGAAACCCCCACAGGAGCTGTACTGCTGCATATACAGCCTACAATGAGAGAAGAAGAGGAGCCCACCATAGAAGAAGTAGGAACAGCACTAAGGAAAATGAAGTCAGAGAAAGCAGCAGGGTCAGATGAAGTCACAGCAGATATAGTAAAGATGCTGGGTGAGATAGGAGAGAAATGGCTCCTGAGGGTACTCATAGCTGTGTGGAGAGAAAGGCGTATCCCTGATGACTGGAGAATAAGCATACTCGTGCCATTGTACAAAAACAAAGGGGACTCCACAACTGTGAGCAGTACAGAGGTATCAAACTCTTGTCACACTGCATGAAAGTTCTGGAAAGTGTGACTGATACACAGGTATTCAGAGTAGTAGAAAGTAAGATGGGAGATGATCAGTTCGGATTCAGATCAGGATGCAGTACAACTGACCCTATATTTGCAGTTGGGCAGATAGTTGAGAAGAAGATAGAGATGAGGAAAGAGTCCAACTGAGCATTCCTACACTTAGAGAAAGCATATGACAAGGTCTAAGAAAGATAATTTGGGCAGTACTGCAGTCGTTCAAAGTCCCAGAAATATTGGTAGAATTAGTGCAAACTATGTACAAGGACACAATGATGCAAGTAAGAACAATGCTCGGTCTCACAGGGGGGGTTCCTATTTGGAGTCGGTGTGCACCAAAGTTCAGCTCTGAGCCCACTGCTGTTCATACTGGTGATCAACTACATTCCAAACAGGTCGTAGGGGATGATAAACAAAGTTGCTGTATATAAATAATGTGCTTTACAGGCAAACTCTGAAGCAAGAACTTCAGCAAAGAATAGGGAAATGGAAAGCAAATCTGAAGGCATATGGGAATAAGTTAAATACAGATAAGACAGTGGTAATGGCAGCAAACTGGGGAAATGAGAAGAAGCTAAGAACTGAGATAGAGGGTAAAATAGTGTCACAGGTTAGCAGCTTCAAGTATCTGGGAGGGCTGGCTTAGGAGAAGGGAAGTCTGAATGAACAGGTCAAAGCTAGAATCAGAGGGGTTGCAGCCAACTGACACAGAGTGTTGGGTGTAGTGTATGACAAAAGAATGCCAAATATGCTGAAAAATAAGGTGTAGAAGACAGTGGTGTGACCAGCACTACTGCATGGTACAGAAACCTGGACAGTAAAGGCAGAACAGATGAGGATGCTAAAGGTGATATAAATGATGCGCCTGAGAAGGGTGGTAGGATGCACACTGTGGGACAGACAAAGAAATGAGGACATAAGAGAAGAAGCCAAATGTAGCTCCAGTTGCAGAAAAGATCAAAGAGAACAGATTACAGTGGTTCAGGCACATGTGCAGAAAAGTAGAAGACAGCCTGATAAGAAGATTTGGGACAGATAGGAAGAAGGTAAGAGAAAACGAGGGTGTCCAGCAAAAGAGGTGAATGGATTATGTGAGAGAAGATATACAACAGTGAGGCATGAGTGTCAAATAAAGCAGGAGTGTGGCATTGAATTGAGCAAGATGGCAACAGTCAACATGACACCCCAATCCCCTGTAGAAAATGGGAAAAAGGGGGTTGATGATGATGATGGTATGTCTATGAATAGCTGTCAACTATAGTGATGCAGATAGCACTTTCCTGTGGTAGTTAATAGTGGCAACCTATGTATTGTGTTAGCACAGGCACCCCCCATTCACTCTTTCACACACAATACACATATTCAGGCACACACACACACAAACCATATACCCCATACCTGTCATTAATTACAGACATTAGAGATTTGCACTTCAAATCCCTTAGTAAATGCATGGTAGTGCAAAAGCTGTTATACTAGCAACTTTCTAAATTTCCAGAAGGAATAATTAAAATTTGTCCTTGATTTTTGTCTGACCATTAATTTTGGCTTTGTCTTGATTTCTTGCATTATTAGGTTAAGAAGTATAATTAATGTTCCTTGACCCCCTCCCTTGTAAATCACAAAGTGTAGCAGGCATGTCCAAGATCCTTATTATATTATTGTATGTTAAAAACCCTACTGCACTATCTTATAAGTCAATGCAGCAGGTTACCGCTGAGGTTTCATGTGGCAAATGTGAGGATTTGAAGCCCCCCTTTGTAATTTACAATTTTAAGTCTTATTGTTTTATATACATCATGTGCCTAGTGTCCAGTAATGGTGCAGCAGACTAATTTCCCTTTGAGAGAGGAGGGAGGGTACAGTGTTGGAATCCCTTTTACTGCCTTTAAGGCACACTACTTAGAGTATCCCTGGTGTTTAGTGATTCCAAGGACCACTTTTTTTAATTAAGTGTTCTTAAAGCACGTTACATACAGTGTCTCTGATGTCTAGTGTTCCCTCCCAACCCATGTCTTCAGAGTTATTCCTGGCTTCTACTGGATCCCTTCCAGATCCTGTTATGTTTAAATGCCATTAATGCACAAGATACAACCACTTCTTGGATTCTATCCATTCCCCCACAACCCCATTATGCCTAAGAGCAGTTAAGGCATGAGATATAAAAGTTCTCCCTGGTGTCTAGTGGTTCCCGCCTGACCCATGTTATGTGTAAGTGCCATTAAGGAGTGATGGTAAAGGTTATCCCTGGGAACTAATGTTTCCTCCCAAACCACTACTTTAGACTTATCCCTGATGACTATGTTGTTCCCCGCAACAATGTCTTTAGAGTTAACCCTGGTGCCTAGCGGTCTCCATGACCCATGTCTTTACACTTACCCTGGTGGCTAGTAGTTCCCCAGACTCCATGTTCCAGGCTTTCTTTGTTAGTCTAGGGGTGTGTGGAAGTATGACAGCCACCACAACCCACCCACACATTCACACACTCATTCCATGTATGCACACCCACACACACACACACACGCACACACACACACACACACACACACACACACACACACACACACACACTTAACCTAACCCCTCACTAACCACCCCATTGTGACCTCCCATCCAGAGACACAATCGCACACACACACACACCCACACACTTAACCTATCCCCTCACTTACCACCCCATTGTGACCTCCCATGCAGAGACACTTTCATACACACACAAATACACACACACACACACACACACACACACACACACACACACACACACACACACACACACACACACGCACACACACACTAACACTACATGACCACTAAATACCCCAGCAGTTGTCTCTACAGTGATGGATGAACAGGGCCTTCTGTCCCTGTTCATTATGAGTGGCCAGTACTAGTCATTGAGTAACTCAGCTGAGTAAAAGCCTTACAGCAGGCAGTTCTGGGGATGCACATGGCTAATTAGCATATGCTTTCATGCAAAGTGCCTCATTAACATATAACATGGTCATGGAGACAGCCACAGCAGTGCTGCAGTTCTTCATGCAAAAGCACTGTGATAGGACTGTTTCTGAATTTCAAAATGTTACAGTAAGGTGTAGACCTCACAGTAACTTTTCTGAATTTAGGCTATAATGTTCAAAACTGACAAAATAAAAACTCACAATCAACAAAGAAAATGGGTGTTTGAATGGCTGTATCACATCAAGGAACAGTGAATTGCAAATAAAAAGTAAGAGACATAAGGTCTTGGCCAGGAATGAAGAATTAGCTAGAACAAGCACTGCAGAGCTGTGCCAACTGCAGTGCATACAAAAGCAATACTACAAAGGAAGAAATGCATTCCAGATTGTCTGTGGAAATGAGTGGTACACATTTGTTCCATTTTGAAGACAACATGTATCTCGTATGTGGAGATTATTATTCCAAGTTTCCTGAAGTAATCAAACTGGCAGATCTAACAAATGCAAGTACTACCAGTTCAATAAAATCTACATTCTCAAAACAAGGGGTATCTGATGTACTCTTATCTGGCAGTGGTATGCAATACACAAGTAAGGAATTCAAAAGATTTGTGCACAAATGGGAATTCAGACATATGAGACCCAGGCCACGCTATCTGCACTCTAATGAACAGTCGGTCCAAAAAGTGAAGCCGAAGACAACATGGACTTGGGAAAGAAAAAGACATCTGATATGGTGCATTTAAATGCAAAGGAGAAAGCCAACTCACATCTGCTCGGAGTTAGTGCAGAATGGTATAAAATACACTGAACCGACCGATATCGGCAACATTCTGGCAGACAGGTTCAGCGCAAACTTCACCCCACCCCCACCCCCAGAAGGGCCCATAGCCATACCAGAAGAATGTAGAGTCCCTGAAATCATGGACACTCAGGTTAAAACAGCCCTCTCCAAAGCCAGAAACACAGCATCAATGGGACTGGATGGTGTCCCAGGCTGCATTCTACACAAGCTCAAAGACAAACTAACTCCTCACCTAAACACACTGTTCAAACTCAGCCTCTCCACAGGCTACGTACCCATAGAGTGGAGCACAGCAACGGTTATTCCACTCCACAAAGGTGGAGCCACAACAGACCCTGGGAACTATCGCCCTATAAGCCTGACTAGCTTGGTCTGCAAGGCTATGGAGCGCATCATCATGGAACTCATTAACAGAGACATTGGGAATCTCCAAACACTGGACCCTACCCAGTTTGGCTTTGTTAAGGGCAGATCATGCCTCCTAAACCTGGTGGACTTCTTTGAGAAAGTTACCAAGGCTATAGACGAGGGAAAGGTGGTACACACAGCCTACCTAGACCTCACTAAGGCCTTTAACACCATTCCTCAGTCTGGTATCATAGACAAGCTCACCAACCTGAACATAAACCCCTACGTCACAAGATGGGTTGCCAAATGGCTCATGGACAGAACCCACATTGTGAGAGTTGCGGAAGCTAGGTCTGACTCTAAACCGGTTACAAGTGGCGTTCCACAGGGCTCAGTCCTAGGACCCCTCCTGTTCGGCATATATTTCTCAGAGGTACAGGCAAGCACAAGAGGACTATGGTTGACCAAGTTCGCAGACGACAGGAAACTAGGGGCTATAATTGACTCTCCGACTGACACAGACATCCTCCAAAAGGGTCTCACTGAGACGCATACCTGGTGTAAAAATCATGGCCTCAAGCTAAATGCCGAAAAGTGCATAGTCTTCCCCTTTGGAAAAAACAAAGTACCCACAAACGACCACATAGGTGGTAGTCCCCTAAATACGGAAGATGTAATAAGGGATCTGGGGACCTAAGTAGATAGTAATCTCACCTTTGATAATCACATTGCCAAAGTGGTTAGAAAATCCTTCTATGTGGCCCACCTAATCACAAAAGGGTTCACATCCAGATCAAAAGAGGTCACTGTGCCCCTCTACTCATCACTCATCAGACCCATCATACAGTACAATGCCCCATTTGGGATGTACCTTACAAGACATTTGCAACAGCTGGAAAGACCACAGAAGTACCTCACCAAGAGGTTCACTGGCCTCAAACAGATGCCCTATGCAGCTCGACTGAAGAAACTCCAGCTGTAGTTGGTTGCATACCGCCTACTCAGAGGTGATCTCTGCCTGACATACAAGGCCATGTTCAACCCAGAATTGATGGACATGCTCCACCTAAAGAAAACTTTATCCCCTCGAGCCAGATGCTCTAGGGATCTAAACCTCACCACAACAATAAATAGGACATGCTGGAGGGATAGAGTCCTGTCCCAGAGACTTCCCATGCTTTGGAACACGATCTCAATCTACATTAGGCAGAGCTCCTTGCTAACACTCTTCAAAAGAAACCTTGACGAGCGGATGGGAAACAGAAAGTTTACCCCGGGGATCACTTCAGTGGCTGTGCTGGACAGAGGCACAGGGAACTAATCTAAGGGGGCAGCGAAAGCCAACACATTTTGGTTAGGCTTATAAATGCCTTCGGGCAGATAGCCTAGTACCTACCTATGAACCTATGAACCTATAATCAGTACAAAACATGCAGCTCCAAAGATATTTGAAGAGCAATAAAGGCAAAAGCACCTGGGTATGATAACTTTCACAATACAAAAAATAAGATCATAAAGGGGAAATATATAAAATTAGATCAGTGAGGTAGTAGTTAAATAGAAATCAAAGTGGGGAATTATATATGCAGTAAAGGGCTGAATGTGGAAACTCCAACACAGGGAGCATCACAGTGTAATGGAACAATGGGTCCCTAGATAAAGCAACAGTGGGTAGAGCAGGATGCGTCTGAAAAGGATTTGCCACAGGGCAATGTTTGGGAGCCTTTTGCAGGAGACTCATATAAAAGTCTAGTGGAAATTGTACAACAAGGGAAGGAGCAGGAAATGGTGGCAACTCTGACACAGGTAACTTTACAGCGTGATGGACCAATGGGTCCAGATATGGAGAAGCGAGAGATGAAGCAGGATGCATTTGAAAAGGATATGTCACAAGACAGTGTTCTGGAACATTCTTTAGAAGACTAAGAGAAAACAGAGAGCAAAAAAGAATGCTCTCAGTCCAAAAGACAATGATCTAAGGGATGATCTGCTTGACTTAACAGACATGGATAGATGTAAGAGGTAAGACTGTTAAGAGAAATGTACATGATATAACAGAAACAAACAGGGTATACTGTTGTGCAGCTAAACTAATAATGGCTATTACCACAAAAATCTAGAGTAACAAGGGAAAGAAAGGGAACAAGCAGAATGCCACCATGGAAGCATCAGAGAAAACTATAAAGCAACTAAGACAAGAAGTATGACTGTTGGAGAAATGCAGAAAGGGGAAGAGATAACCAAGAATCTTTATTAAGATAGATGTGTTAAAAATAATTTACAATCTCAAAACAGACCAGGATTTATCATACACTATTTTCAATAATAAAAAATTCAGTACAAGCAGAAAGTGTAGAAGGTATGCAGATAAATACAAAGGAAAAGTTCAAAATGAGCAATTCAGTAATGACCCAAAACAGTTTTATAGAGAATTGGGAAACAAAGCAAAAGGAATAGAAACTTTTCCAAAAAAAAAAGAAAGAAATGGGTAGATTTTATAGAAATATTTATGAAGACACTGTTGAACATAACGATGCTGAATGGATAGAACATTTAAACAAAACACTAAGTAGTTCTAATGTAGATGATGTGAAATGTGATGAAGTAAAAGCCACAGAGATCAAATCAAAATTAAGAAAAGCTCTTAAATGAAAAACCATGGTCCCAGGTGCAGTATCTAACTCTGAAATGAGGTTTTAACTTCTTTTTTTCAAATATTTAGCCTTAAGTAAAAATTACTTATATGCACAACCTAAACAGAGAAAAATATACTCCTTGTGAACCCACAAGCCATCCTAAGAGCTATAGTCTAATATATTTCCTTCAAGGAATATACAAATTATATACTGGAATTGATGCAGACAGAGTTTATAGCCATTTATGGAAAAATCAATTAAAGCAATAGAACAAAAATGTAATAAAAAAAGTCATATGTAACAAAGAATCATTTATTGCTAAACAAAGTGATAATAGAGACTTTTAAAAAGACAGATCTCATTATGGTGTGGATAGGTTAGAAAAATCCAAGACCATTCCATATTAATGGATACTGGAATGCTTACAGATGTATAAGATACACCCAACACTGATCAATTACACCACAGTGACTGTGGAACAGTGGCAAACCACTTTGCAGCTAAGCTGTGACAAAGGGCAAATTATTATACCAGGGAAAAAAATTCGGTACTTACGTATTATCGCAACCAGATTTTCCCGGTTGTGATTCTCTCATACCTGCACAGATAGCACCGCATGAAACATTTCAAAGTGTCAGGGGAACTCCTTAGTAGTGGCATGAAACTTCCCACAACTTTTTAGGAACAGGAACAAGTACCGAAAACTGCTTAGGTTCATAGGTTCATAGGTTCATACTAGGCTATCTGCCCGAGGGCATTTACAAGCCTAGCCCATAGTTTTGTGGCTTACGCCACCCCTTTAGTATGGGGAACTATACCCATTATTTTGCTGTGCCTCTGTTGAGCAGTGACACTGAGGTAATCCCTGGGGTATATCTGCGATCTCCCATCCATTGGTCAAGATTTCTCTTGAACAAGGCCAGCGAGGTGCTCTGCCTCACATATACCGGGATTTTATTCCACAGCATAGGGAGTCTTTGGGTGATGAATCTATCCCTCCAGCACGTCCTATTAATAGCCGTGTCGAGGTTTAAGTCTCCGCCCTTGTGGCTCTGACGGATCTAGATTTTTGAGGTGAAGCATATTCATCAAATCTGGGTTTGACATGGCCTTGTATGTTAGGCAAAGGTCACCTCTGAGCAAGCGGTGGCGACTGAATAGAGCTGGAGTTCTTTCAGTCGGGCAGCATAGGACAGATGTTTGAGACCCTTTATCCTTTTGGTGAGGAACTTTGTGGCCTCTCCAGCTGCTGCAAGTGTCGGGTCAGATACATTCGAATGGGGCATTGTACTCAATCATTGGTCTGATGAGTGATGAGTATAGGGAGACTATGACCTCCCTTGATCTAGATGAGAATCCCTTCATGATAAGGTGGGCAATGTAGAAGGTCTTCCTAACTACTTTAGCTACATGGGTGTCGAATGACAGACTACTATCAACCTGGGTCCCCAGGTCCCTGATAACTTCTTCTGTGCTCAGTGGATTGCCACCTATTTGGTAGCTAGGGGTAACCTTGTTTTTCCCGAAGGGTATGACTATGCATTTTTGGCATTTAACTTTAGGCCATGGCTCTGGCACCAGTTATCCGTTTCTGTGAGACCCTTCTGAAGGATATCTGTGTCAGATGTGTTTTCTACTATGGCGTCAGTTTGCAGTCATCTGCAAACTTTGTCAGCCATAACCCTCCTGTGTTTGCTTGTACTGAAAAGTAGATGCCAAACAAGAGTGGGCCCAGGACTGAGCCCTGTGGTACACCACTTGTGACAGGCTTTGAGTCTGACATGGCGCCAGCAACTCTGACCCTGTGGGTTCTGTCACTCAGCCAGTTTGCAACCCATCTTGTGATGTATGGGTTAACATTTAAGCTGATGAGTTTTTCAATGATACCCGAGTGGGGTATTGTATCAAGGCCTTCGCCAGATCGAGGTAGGCTGTATGGACTGCCTTTCCCTCATCAATGGCTTTGGTGACTGTTTGAAAAAGTCAACCAAGTTTAGAAGGCATGATCTGCCTTTGACAAAGCCAAACTGGGATGGATCCAAAGTCTGCAAATTCCTATGTCTTTATTTATGAGGTCCATTATGATCCTCTCCATGGCTTTGCAGATAAGGCTTGTTAAGCTAATGGGCGGTAATTTCCAGGGTCGGTGGAGGCACCGCCTTTGTGAAGTGGGACCACAGTTGCAGTGCGCCACTCCTGGAGTGCATCCAGAGGTAAGACTATGATTAAACAGCTGTCCTAGCTGTGGGTTTAATTCCTCGTTGAGTTCGTGGAGCACACAGCCGGGGACACCATCAGGCCCCATGGATGCTGTGTTTTTGCTTTGGAGAGAGCAGTTCTCACTTGGGCATTGGAGATGTTTGGGGGCTGCAATCGCTGGTATAGATATCTCTCCTTTTGGGGGAGGGGAGTTTGCACTGAACCTGTCAGCCAGTATGTTGGCAATGTCTGTAGGATCAGTAATCTTCACATCATTTTGAACTAGTTCTGAGCATATCTGGGAGTTTCCTCCCAGGTTTCTAACATAGCTAAAGAAGGCCTTATGATTGTCTTTTGAGTCTTTAGCTATTTTTCTCTCAAAATTTGCTTTGGATGATTTTATGAGAGCTCTTAGTTTTTTACTTATAGTGATCAAGGGTGTGTTACCTTTTAAGGATTTTGCTCTATCTTGTAGTAGCTTCCTCCTTTTGTTGTAGAGTTTGTTTATGGCTGGGGTCCACCAGACTGGACGCTTGCCTTTGGTACAAAGAGTCTTTGTTTTGCTTGGGATTGCCTTATCCATGCAGTCCTGCAGGTGCTGGTAGAAGGCATTTGTAAGTGATTCAGCGGCTTGAGTACTGTTTTCCATGGCTTAAAGGAGACCACACTAGTCTTTAGAAGTGTGAAGTCGGCTTTAGAAGTTCTTTACTGTGGTCTTTTTATTTCAGGTGGGGTGGGATGAGGACCTCCAGCGAGATTAGTTTGTGATCTGATCTCACCAGAGAGGGTATACTTCGGTGTTGAACATTGTGCTCCCATGTTCGTGATGATGAGATCAAGTATGTTTTCTCCTCTTGTGGGATGGTGACTAGTTGTTCCATGGCATTTGAGTTTATGAATTCCAGGAACTTTTGGGCTAGGGTGTTTGGGCTTGAGTAGTGTTCCCAGTCTATATTAGGGTAATTGAAGTCACCTAGTATGATGGTGTTTGGTGATACATTTATCCCTCTAGTGTTTTCAGGAAGGCCATGTGAGGTTCCTGAGTTTGTGAGGGTGGCCTGTAACATGCTACAATTTGCAGAGCAGTCTTGCCTATGGTTAATTGCACCTGGATGGTCTCCGATGCATCGTGCGTTGCCACCAGTCTTGAGGTGTGGGTGTCTTTGATGAATATGGATACCCTCCTTTCTTGGTATTGTCCGGATTTGGGGCCGGAATGCATGATAAGAGGTAAAACCTGATAGTGCTGGGGTACTCTCAGGAGCCTTGAACCAGGTTTCTGTCACTGCACAGACATCGATGTTCTCCATACTGAGAAGGGCCTCGAGTGCGTGCATTTTGAGATTTAGACTTCTGGCATTGAGCAGCATTACCCTTAGTTTTTTCCTTTTTTGTGTTCTAGGGTGGTAGGTTTAGAATTTGAGCCTTGCCTAAAAAAGCACTATGGGGGTGGCAAGAGCCTTTGCCAATATCCGGAATCCCAGGGGTGACAGGTGCAAGCCGTCCCTTGTGAAGAAGCGTGGCTTGTCCAGCATGTCATCCCAGGCAGACAGACATTGGATCCCCTTTGAATGACACCAGAGTTTAAGCCAATTGTTAAAGCTGATCATCTTATCTCTGTATTGTGGCATCATTCTTGGTGAAGGTAGGATACTGCTCAAGGTCAGGGTCATACCTGCCTGGGCTACATAATCAGAGAGCTCCTCAATGTCTCTTTTCATGTAGTCCAAGGAGGTACGTCTCAGGTCGTTTACACCAGCGTGGACAATGACTGAGTCGTATTTGTACCTGCTGTTGAGAGACCTGAGTACTTGCGTTATGTGGCGGATTCTAGCACCGACAGGCAGCTTACTGTGACCTTCTCCTTACTCAGTCTGGTGAGCGGGACGTCAGTGTGTCTGACTATGGAGTCACCAATGACTAGTGTGTCTGGCATTGTGTTTGGCCTTAAGGGCTGTGACTGTTTGACACTCTGACTGTGAGGTCTATGTGTTGCAGGTGTTGTGTTCTGAGGTGGTGGTTGTTTGGGTGTCTGCTTTGGTGGCCTCTGCTGTTTTGGTAGATTTTTGATCAGAGCCGAGTATGTCTTTGTGTGTTTATGTGTATGATTTGAGGTTGTGATGGTACTATGTGAGACTGGGTCTATAGTGTGTGTGGTAACCTTCTCCTCCTGACTGGTCTTGCCAGTCCTATGTTGAGAGAGCTCAGCCTCCAGTTTGGCCGTATAGTTGCATCTCTCGCATGTATTTGTGTTTTGTGGGAGGAGGAGAGGGTTGTCAGTGTACATGAGGCAATTGTAACATTGCCTCAATATTCCCAGGTACACCAGCTGAGCAGGAGAGGACACTAGCAACTGATCCTCGACATGCTAGAAGGACTAGACAAAAAACTTTAAAAGAGATTCCGGGACGTGGGTGACCGAGAAATGGGGGTTGCCTTTTGGGGTGCTATCTATAAGAGTGCCGTATCAAGGTAATAAGTACTGTAGGAGCAAGTGCTAGGTTTAACAGATAGAGAAAAGTCTAGGAGTCAAGTAGAGATGATCTTTTTAGGTATTAGAGAAAGTGCTAGTAACAGGGATGCTTAAAGGTAAGATTGAAAAGAATGCACTCTGCAGTGTGCACTAGAGAAGTTAGATATGAAAGTAGGTAACTTGAGTTTTACCTGTTTAAAAAGTTAAGGTTTAGTGGAGAGTTACTATTTTTAAAACAGCAAGATGGACTGAAAGGGGTGGTTACTTTTGTATTTTGGTACTATGAAATACTGTAGGATGGCCAATAAATTTAAATAATTGAAGGGGTGGGATTTCAAAAGTGATGGTTTTGTGATTACTCACATAAGCCAGTGAAAGTAGAGAGAAATGAGATATATGGTCAGATTAACATAAGAGGCGGGCAACTAGAAAGACAGTGGTATTTAACAAGACAACTTAAATGGGTGGGAGGGAAAAATTCTGCCTGACTCAGAACAGAGAGAGCTGTGGTCTCTTTTGAAGTTTTAATATGCTGTTAAAACAGAATGCAAGCAAAACACAAGGTAAAGAAAACAAACTACAGTATTCAAAATATAGAAAGGCAATACAGAAATACAAAAAATAACAGCAAACTAACCTTTCCTTCACAGCAAAGTGTAGCAGAGTCTGGATGAGCCTTCCTGTTTTGCATCCGTTACACTAGCACTCTGCAGTTGTAATGGGTGTTATCGATCTGTCACTTGCATTACTTTCAGCCGGTGAAAGGGATTCTGCAGTGAAGGAGAAGACAGGCACACAGAAAGGGTTATTGGTAAACCTTTGGTTATTTTTTAGACATACTTTTATGCTATCTTTAAAAAGATGCACTGCATTGGTAATGACTTTAAATGTCTT
Source organism: Protopterus annectens (assembly GCF_019279795.1). Lineage (NCBI taxonomy): Eukaryota > Metazoa > Chordata > Ceratodontiformes > Protopteridae > Protopterus > Protopterus annectens. The sequence continues at coordinate 454,185,896 of NC_056736.1, forward strand.
ACTTCGTACCCTTCCACTTGACATGGCTAACAACCGGTGTGATATTCGAAGACAGCATGTGCTGCTGATGAAAGTGTTGCACTTAACAGTACATGAACTACAGCCCTACACATACGGTTTACATACACACAGAAAAGGTTTCTAATCACTAAAACTGACATTCCGGACAACAGTAGTTTCAGAGACATGGCTAACAAGCAATGTCAAATTGCAAGGCAGCATTTTCTGCCCATGCAAATGTTCGACACCGCACGAATGTTCGGCACTGCACGAAGTATGGCCATACACATATGCTTTATACAAACACACAAATGTTTATAATAACTTAAATTCACATAGCAGCCAGCACCAGTTTCAGAAACAGTACGTAGGAGTTTACACAAATTTCTGGTAAATTGTTTAATCATAGCTGTGCAAACAGTGTTTTTAAGGGAACTTTGTACCGGAAACTTTTACAATGTTCCACTAAGTATTACTGTAAATGGTGACATGAGATGGTGGTGCTAAATGAGGTACCCGCAATGAAACATTACTTTCTCATGTATTTAAGTCATACACCTGCCTAAACACACAAAATCTTACAGAAACATGGTTTCTGTGCTTCTCAATACTTTCTGGTAGTAGTTTAAACAACGGGAAGCAACAAGCATTAACACAAAAATCTGGCTGCAATAATACGTCATCATCATCATCTTCTTTCGGCTGTTCCCGTTAGGGGTCGCCACAGCGGATCATTGGTTTCCATTTCTTTCTGTCCTCTGCATCATGCTCTTTCACACCAACCGCCTGCATGTCCTCTCTCACCACATCCATAAACCTTATCTTAGGCCTTCCTCTTTTCCTCTTACCTGGCAACTCCATCCTTAGCATCCTTTTCCCAATATACCCAGCATCCCTCCTCAGCACATGTCCAAACCAAGGTAATCTCGCCTCTCTTGCTTTGTCTCCAAACTGTCCAACCTGAGCTGAGCCTCTAATATACTGATTCCTAATCCTGTCCATCCTAGTCACATCCAGTGCAAATCTTAACATCTTTAACTCTGCCACATCCTGCTCTGACTCCTGCCTTTTCGTCAGTGCTACCGTCTCCAACCCATATAACATAGTTGGTCTCACTACCAAGGGCGCCCGCAGGCAGGTGCAAGGGGGTGCACTTGCACCCCCCTGGAATCGGCTGAGCGTTTCAAACAGTTTTGTTTTTGTGGCTGAGTATTTCAGTGTTATTTTATGTGCGTTCTTCTTTAAGAAGATCGCGGGTAGGCGTGCTGACATCATCACGGGAGCTATGTGAAAGCGAAAGCATAGACAGGATGCAGGAATGAAAGATGGGACCCTGTGTGTGTGTGTGTGTGTGTGTGTAAAATGCCCCAGGTGTACATGGTGGTGGGTAGAGAATAAGGCTTGAACCCTGTACCTTGGGCCCAAGTGGCAAGAGCCTGAATTCCCTACCCACCACCATTTGTAAAAATATTTCAGGATTTTCCCTGATACCTTTTCTGTTCCTCATAAAATCTGTGGTTTCTGCATTTGTGTCCTTGTTGCCTGACAGCTAAGTGTTATTATTTGGTTATATTCTTGGCTGTCTGGAGTGTTTCTCCCTGTGGAACAGTGGCAAACCACTTTGCAGCTAAGCTGTGACAAAGGGCAAATTATTATACCAGGGAAAAAAATTCGGTACTTACGTATTATCCCAACCAGATTTTCCCGGTTGTGATTCTCTCATACCTGCACAGATAGCACCGCATGAAACATTTCAAAGTGTCAGGGGAACTCCTTAGTAGTGGCATGAAACTTCCCACAACTTTTTAGGAACAGGAACAAGTACCGAAAACTGCTTAGGTTCATAGGTTCATAGGTTCATACTAGGCTATCTGCCCGAGGGCATTTACAAGCCTAGCCCATAGTTTTGTGGCTTACGCCACCCCTTTAGTATGGGGAACTATACCCATTATTTTGCTGTGCCTCTGTTGAGCAGTGACACTGAGGTAATCCCTGGGGTATATCTGCGATCTCCCATCCATTGGTCAAGATTTCTCTTGAACAAGGCCAGCGAGGTGCTCTGCCTCACATATACCGGGATTTTATTCCACAGCATAGGGAGTCTTTGGGTGATGAATCTATCCCTCCAGCACGTCCTATTAATAGCCGTGTCGAGGTTTACGTCTCCCGCCCTTGTGGCTCTGACGATCTAGATTTTTTGAGGTGAAGCATATTCATCAAATCTGGGTTTGACATGGCCTTGTATGTTAGGCAAAGGTCACCTCTGAGCAAGCGTTTACTGAATAGAGCTGGAGTTCTTCAGTCGGGCAGCATAGGACAGATGTTTGAGACCCTTTATCCTTTTGGTGAGGAACTTTGTGGCCTCTCCAGCTGCTGCAAGTGTCGGGTCAGATACATTCGAATGGGGCATTGTACTCAATCATTGGTCTGATGAGTGATGAGTATAGGGAGACTATGACCTCCCTTGATCTAGATGAGAATCCCTTCATGATAAGGTGGGCAAATGTAGAAGGTCTTCCTAACTACTTTAGCTACATGGGTGTCGAATGACAGACTACTATCAACCTGGGTCCCCAGGTCCCTGATAACTTCTTCTGTGCTCAGTGGATTGCCACCTATTTGGTAGCTAGGGGTAACCTTGTTTTTCCCAAGGGTATGACTATGCATTTTTGGCATTTAACTTTAGGCCATGGCTCTGGCACCAGTTATCCGTTTCTGTGAGACCCTTCTGAAGGATATCTGTGTCAGATGTGTTTTCTACCATGGCGCCAGTTTGCAGTCGTCTGCAAACTTTGTCAGCCATAACACTCCTGTGTTTGCTTGTACTCGGAAAGTAGATGCCAAACAAGAGTGGGCCCAGGACTGAGCCCTGTGGTACACCACTTGTGACAGGCTTTGAGTCTGACATGGCGCCAGCAACTCTGACCCTGTGGGTTCTGTCACTCAGCCAGTTTGCAACCCATCTTGTGATGTATGGGTTAACATTTAAGCTGATGAGTTTTTCAATGATACCGAGTGGGGTATTGTATCGAAGGCCTTCGGCCAGATCGAGGTAGGCTGTATGGACTGCCTTTCCCTCATCAATGGCTTTGGTGACTGTTTCAAAAAAGTCAACCAAGTTTAGAAGGCATGATCTGCCTTTGACAAAGCCAAACTGGGATGGATCCAAAGTCTGCAAATTCCCTATGTCTTTATTTATGAGGTCCATTATGATCCTCTCCATGGCTTTGCAGATAAGGCTTGTCAAGCTAATGGGCCGGTAATTTCCAGGGTCGGTGGAGGCACCGCCTTTGTGAAGTGGGACCACAGTTGCAGTGCGCCACTCCCTGGGTACGTATCCAGAGGTAAGACTATGATTAAACAGCTGTCCTAGCTGTGGGTTTAATTCCTCGTTGAGTTCGTGGAGCACACAGCCGGGGACACCATCAGGCCCCATGGATGCTGTGTTTTTTGCTTTGGAGAGAGCAGTTCTCACTTGGGCATTGGAGATGTTTGGGGGGCTGCAATCGCTTGGTATAGATATCTCTCCTTTGGGGAGGGAAGTTTGCACTGAACCTGTCAGCCAGTATGTTGGCAATGTCTGTAGGATCAGTAATCTTCACATCATTTTGAACTAGTTCTGAGCATATCTGGGAGTTTCCTCCCAGGTTTCTAACATAGCTAAAGAAGGCCTTATGATTGTCTTTTGAGTCTTTAGCTATTTTTCTCTCAAAATTTGCTTTGGATGATTTTATGAGAGCTCTTAGTTTTTTACTTATAGTGATCAAGGGTGTGTTACCTTTTAAGGATTTTGCTCTATCTTGTAGTAGCTTCCTCCTTTTGTTGTAGAGTTTGTTTATGGCTGGACTGGACGCTTGCCTTTGGTACAAAGAGTCTTTGTTTTGCTTGGGATTGCCTTATCCATGCAGTCCTGCAGGTGCTGGTAGAAGGCATTTGTAAGTGATTCAGCGGCTTGAGTACTGTTTTCCGCCGGCTTAAAGGAGACCACACTAGTCTTTAGAAGTGTGAAGTCGGCTTTCGAGAAGTTCTTTACTGTGGTCTTTTTTATTTCAGGTGGGGGTGGGATGAGGACCTCCAGCGAGATTAGTTTGTGATCTGATCTCACCAGAGAGGTGTATACTTCCGGTGTTGAACATTGTGCTCCCATGTTCGTGATGATGAGATCAAGTATGTTTTCTCCTCTTGTGGGGATGGTGACTAGTTGTTCCATGGCATTTGAGTTTATGAATTCCAGGAACTTTTGGGCTAGGGTGTTTGGGCTTGAGTAGTGTTCCCAGTCTATATTAGGGTAATTGAAGTCACCTAGTATGATGGTGTTTGGTGATACATTTATCCCCTCTAGTGTTTTCAGGAAGGCCATGTGAGGTTCCTGAGTTTGTGAGGGTGGCCTGTAACATGCTACAATTTGCAGAGCAGTCTTGCCTATGGTTAATTGCACCTGGATGGTCTCCGATGCATCGTGCGTTGCCACCAGTCTTGAGGTGTGGGTGTCTTTGATGAATATGGATACCCCCTCCTTTCTTGGTATTGTCCGGATTTTGGGGCGGAATGCATGATAAGAGGTAAAACCTGATAGTGCTGGGGTGCTCTCAGGAGCCTTGAACCAGGTTTCTGTCACTGCACAGACATCGATGTTCTCCATACTGAGAAGGGCCTCGAGTGCGTGCATTTTGAGATTTAGACTTCTGGCATTGAGCAGCATTACCCTTAGTTTTTTCCTTTTTGTGTTCTAGGGTGGTAGGTTTAGAATTTGAGCCTTGCCTTAAAAAGCACTATGGGGTGGCAAGAGCCTTTGCCAATATCCGAATCCCAGGGTGACAGGTGCAAGCCGCCCTTGTGAAGAAGCGTGGCTTGTCCAGCATGTCATCCCAGGCAGACAGACATTGATCCCCTTTGAATGACACCAGAGTTTAAGCCAATTGTTAAAGCTGATCATCTTATCTCTGTATTGTGGCATCATTCTTGGTGAAGGTAGGATACTGCTCAAGGTCAGGGTCATACCTGCCTGGGCTACATAATCAGAGAGCTCCTCAATGTCTCTTTTCATGTAGTCCAAGGAGGTACGCCTCAGGTCGTTTACACCTGTGTGGACTATGACTGAGTCGGATTTGTACCTGCTGTTGAGAGACCTGAGTACTTGCTATGTGGCGGATTCTAGCGCCCGACAGGCAGCTTACTGTGACCTTCTCCTTACTAAATCTGGTGAGCGGGACGCCAGTGTGTCTGACTATGGAGTCACCAATGACTAGTGTGTCTGGCATTGTGTTTGGCCTTAAGGGCTGTGACTGTTTGACACTCTGACTGTGAGGTCTATGTGTTGCAGGTGTTGTGTTCTGAGGTGGTGGTTGTTTGGGTGTCTGCTTTGGTGGCCTCTGCTGTTTTGGTAGATTTTTGATCAGAGCCACGAGTATGTCTTTGTGTGTTTATGTGTATGATTTGAGGTTGTGATGGTACTATGTGAGACTGGGTCTATAGTGTGTGTGGTAACCTTCTCCTCCTGACTGGTCTTGCCAGTCCTATGTTGAGAGAGCTCAGCCTCCAGTTTGGCCGTATAGTTGCATCTCTCGCATGTATTTGTGTTTTGTGGGAGGAGGAGAGGGTTGTTCAGGTACATGAGGCAATTGTAACATTGCCTCAATATTCCCAGGTTCACCAGCTGAGCAGGAGAGGACACTAGCAACTGATCCCTCGACATGCTAGAAGGACTAGACAAAAACTTTAAAAGAGATTCCGGGGACGGGTGACCGAGAAATGGGGGTTTGCCTTTTTGGGGTGCTATCTATAATAGAGTGCCGTATCAAGGTAATAAGTACTGTAGGAGCAAGTGCTAGGTTTAACAGATAGAGAAAAGTCTACTTGGAGTCAAGTAGAGATGATCTTTTAGGTATTAGAGAAAGTGCTAGTAACAGGGATGCTTAAAGGTAAGATTGAAAAGAATGCACTCTGCAGTGTGCACTAGAGAAGTTAGATATGAAAGTAGGTAACTTGAGTTTTACCTGTTTAAAAAGTTAAGGTTTAGTGGAGAGTTACTATTTTTAAAACAGCAAGATGGACTGAAAGGGTGGTTACTTTGTATTTTGGTACTATGAAATACTGTAGGATGGCCAATAAATTTAAATAATTGAAGGGTGGGATTTCAAAAGTGATGGTTTTGTGATTACTCACATAAGCCAGTGAAAGTAGAGAGAAATGAGATATATGGTCAGATTAACATAAGAGGCGGGCAACTAGAAAGACAGTGGTATTTAACAAGACAACTTAAATGGGTGGGAGGGAAAAATTCTGCCTGACTCAGAACAGAGAGAGCTGTGGTCTCTTTTGAAGTTTTAATATGCTGTTAAAACAGAATGCAAGCAAAACACAAGGTAAAGAAAACAAACTACAGTATTCAAAATATAGAAAGGCAATACAGAAATACAAAAAATAACAGCAAACTAACCTTTCCTTCACAGCAAAGTGTAGCAGAGTCTGGATGAGCCTTCCTGTTTTGCATCCGTTACACTAGCACTCTGCAGTTGTAATGGGTGTTATCGATCTGTCACTTGCATTACTTTCAGCCGGTGAAAGGGATTCTGCAGTGAAGGAGAAGACAGGCACACAGAAAGGGTTATTGGTAAACCTTTGGTTATTTTTTAGACATACTTTTATGCTATCTTTAAAAAGATGCACTGCATTGGTAATGACTTTAAATGTCTTACTGCACCTTCCACTTGACATGGCTAACAACCGTGTGATATTCAAGACAGCATGTGCTGCTGATGAAAGTGTTGCACTTAACAGTACATGAACTACAGCCCTACACATACGGTTTACATACACACAGAAAAGGTTTCTAATCACTAAAACTGACATTCCGGACAACAGTAGTTTCAGAGACATGGCTAACAAGCAATGTCAAATTGCAAGGCAGCATTTTCTGCCCATGCAAATGTTCGACACCGCATCTAATGTTCGGCACTGCACGTATGGCCATACACATATGCTTTATACAAACACACAAATGTTTATAACAACTTAAATTCACATAGCAGCCAGCACCAGTTTCAGAAACAGTACGTAGGAGTTTACACAAATTTCTGGTAAATTGTTTAATCATAGCTGTGCAAACAGTGTTTTTAAGGGAACTTTGTACCGGAAACTTTTACAATGTTCCACTAAGTATTACTGTAAATGGTGACATGAGATGGTGGTGCTAAATGAGGTACCCGCAATGAAACATTACTTTCTCATGTATTTAAGTCATACACCTGCCTAAACACACAAAATCTTACAGAAACATGGTTTCTGTGCTTCTCAATACTTTCTGGTAGTAGTTTAAACAACGGGAAGCAACAAGCATTAACACAAAAATCTGGCTGCAATAATACGTCATCATCATCATCTTCTTTCGGCTGTTCCCGTTAGGGGTCGCCACAGCGGATCATTGGTTTCCATTTCTTTCTGTCCTCTGCATCATGCTCTTTCACACCAACCGCCTGCATGTCCTCTCTCACCACATCCATAAACCTTATCTTAGGCCTTCCTCTTTTCCTCTTACCTGGCAACTCCATCCTTAGCATCCTTTTCCCAATATACCCAGCATCCCTCCTCAGCACATGTCCAAACCAAGGTAATCTCGCCTCTCTTGCTTTGTCTCCAAACTGTCCAACCTGAGCTGAGCCTCTAATATACTGATTCCTAATCCTGTCCATCCTAGTCACATCCAGTGCAAATCTTAACATCTTTAACTCTGCCACATCCAGCTCTGACTCCTGCCTTTTCGTCAGTGCTACCGTCTCCAACCCATATAACATAGTTGGTCTCACTACCCTCTTGTAGGCTGCGATAATACGTAAGTACCATAATTTCAAAGGCGGATATTCCAGGATGATTCTTTGTCACTACTGTTGTGTCTTATCTTTAAACAGTTAAGCTGTTTACTTAATAGGTTAGGGTAAGGTTATGGTTTAACTCCTAGAAACCAAACTTATCTAAAGACATGTCATCTACTTTTTATGGATGATATAACATTGTGTATTTCATCAGACAAGGCTCTGAAAGCATAGCTAAAAATGATCAACACTTTCTCAGATGATATAAAAATGACATTTAATCTTGATAAATTTGCAAAAAAAAGAATTATAAAAGGAAAACTACAGTACCAAGAAAATATCAGCCTGGGACAGGAATGCAATATAAATGTATTTGATCAGGAAGGAGTGTATAAATACTTGGGAATAGATGAATGGTCAAGAAAACAAAAAAAACATGAACAAATGAAAATAAAGTTCAGTAAGGAATACTTCAGAAAATCAAAGCTACTATTGTAAACTGCTTTGACATCTAGGAATAAAGTTCAAGCTATCAATCATTTGCTGTTCCTGTTCTAACTTACATCTTTGGTGTGATTGATTGGCAACAAAGAACATTGAACCATATAGAAAAGAAAAAGTACAGTTGTGTAAATAAACATAATAACAGTAATTGTTTGAATGATCACTGCTCCAGTAACCTTATGTATATGGGTTATATCCTGCCAAGGATATAACAGCCATCCAGCGTCCAAAGTTTCAGGGCACCTCCCAGCCACCAAAACTATCAGCTCAAGCTAGATGCCAAGCCCTTCAGAGCTTTCATACCAACAGAGACAGGGAGGCTAAAACCTGTAAGGGCAATGCTAGGAACAACAAGAAGTAAATGTCCACACTTTGGCATAAACAACACACCAAAAAACAAGTGGGAAGGAGAGAGCTGCTACTGCAGCAGTGATTATTCGAACACCTACTCTTACAGTAAGTTTACTTACCCAGTGGTACTATGTTCATTATAGTGATCACTACTATGATAGCCTTAACTATATGGGTAGATTACCGTAGTTTACTACATCTGGGAGATGGATGGAGAAGAGTCCTGGAGCCTTGTGGAATGATCCTAGCAAAGCCTGATCTAAACCTAGAGAAGGAATCAAGCTTACAGTGCTTTGTAAAAGTATGTGCAGATGACCCAGTTGCTATTTCTAGAATGCTTCTAGAATCCAACCCGTACCAAAAAGCCATAGACGAAGCCAAGGCCCTGATACAATGGGCCTTAAACCTGCCTAGAATAATTTTGTTTTGGGCAGTATAACCAAAGGTAATAGACTTATGCAACCATTTGGAAATAGTTTCAACACAGGTTGTCCCTTCTTACCTTCACAAGAAATGAACAATTGATCCGAAGATCTGAGAGATTTACTTCTGTCAATGTATAGTACCTGAGCTGTCTGTGGACATCCAGGGTACGGAGTATCATTTCTCCCTCATTTTTTAGGTTCAGGAAGGAAAATGAGGAAATAGATAGCTTGGCTTAAAGTAAACTCAGATACCACATTAGGCTTAAAAGAAGGATTAGTTCTCAAATAAACCCTATCTTTGTGGAATATGAGATAGGATTGACGCACCATAAGAGTTTGTAACTCAGATGCTCTTCTTACAGTGGTCAGAGCAATCAGTAAAACTGTTTTCCATTTTATGAACCTCAAGTTAGCCAGATTAGCTGGTTCAAATGGAGCATGTTTTAGCTTCTCTGACACAAAAGTTAAGATCCCAAGTAGGGGCCACTGATTTCCTTGGTGGCCTCATGCAAGACCCCTTTCAAAAATATTTTGACATTAAAATGCATCGAAAGAAGAGGATCTATTGGCAGACATGCTGAAATGGCCAATAAATTAACCTTGATGGAGGAGTGAGAAAGGCTATTGGATAGTAGCTCACACAAATATTGTAAAATCAGAAAGCAACTAGCCCTAACTGGCTTCTGGTTACATTTCTGAAACCAACTAGAACTCCAGTTACTGATACATGATTTTTCTAGTAGCAGGCTATCTTGCCTCCATTAGTACCTGCTGCACATCCTCAGTAAACAGGTGCCTAAAGGGAATTAATACACTATCATCCAGGCAATCAGCTGAGGTTGTTTGGGGTTGGGGTGTATCAAATCCCCCTGATCTTATGTGAGCAGATCCATTGAGGAAGCTTGTGGTAGTTCTGCCTGTCCAGTCCCAAAAGAAGGGAGAGCCACTGTTGCCTGGGCCAGAAGGCAGTCACCGCATTGATCTTGGGGATTCCTTCGATCTTCAGAAGTACACTGGATATCAGTGGAAAGGGTGGAAAAGCATATAGGAACATTCTTTTCCAAGGAAAAGAAAAGTTACCCATCTTCTAGGCATTCTTGCATGGAGTCCTGTTGCAGAATCCTGTCAGCTGATTGGTCAAAGAGGAGGCAAGTAGGTCTACTTGAGGAACTCCTGACAGATGGATAAAATCTTGGAAGAATCCATCCCTGATCTAGTTTCCATTCGCAAGAGTCTGCCCTTGTCCTGATCTGCTTGTCTGCCAGACAGTTCTGCCCTATGAGAAAGTAGGATGCCTGTAGAGTGAGACTGTGCTGTGAAGCCATAAGCTTAGCTAACATGACTAGTCTGCAAAGGGGATATGACCTGGTTCCCCCTAGCTTGTTGATGTACCACATTACTGTGGTATTTTCTGTAACAACCTGAAAAGATCCCAAGGGCCAAAGATGATTCAGAGAACTGAGTGCCTTGATCAGGCAATCATCAATATTTATGTGCTTGTGTCTATCCTTTGTGTCCCACACATCTTGCACTTTTATCCCTCCTAACACTGCTCCCCAAGCAAAGTTTGAGGCATCTGTGGTGAATGAGAGCTATGGAGCAGAAGTTGAGAAGGGGAGACCTGGATTTAGGGAAATTTGCTGTCTCCACTAAGTGTTTCCTCTTCTGACAAACCACAGCACTTAGATATGAAAAGACAAATGATGTTAGTGCTAGTAGGACCAGAGAGACTTCAGATAATATTGTATCTTTCTCATGTGGAGTCGTGCCAGGGGTATCATGAGAATTATAGATGTCAAGAGACCCAAAATCCTGAGGTATTCCTTTTCAGTAACCAAAGTCTGAGTGTAAAACTTTGGGAATAGATCTAGGTATAGATCTGTTTTTCCTGTGGAAGGAAAGCTGTCTGAACTGAGGTGTCCAAATGACACTCCAGGAATAAGGTCTTGTGTGAAGCAGCCAAAAAAGACTTTGAATGTTCCCTTGAAATCCCACCTTGTGTAAGAGATCTCTCACCAAAGAGAAAGATTTCTGACATTATAAAAAAGACTCTGCAAAGATAAGCAAGTCATCTCAATATGGAAAAATGTGGATACCGTGTAGTAATGAGCTTTAACTGGAATTAGACAGTTTGTGAACACTGTTAGTGCAATAAAAAGTCCAAAGGGTAAGGCAAAGAAATGATAAATGTGATCCAGACTCCTGAAGTTTTGATCCATAGATATGCGATGATAAGCATCTTTTAAATCTAATGTTACCATGAATGTCAGCATATCACTAGGTGGGTTGCAAACTGGCTCACAGATAGAACACACAGTGTGAAAATAGCTGACTCCAAGTCAGACTGCCGACCAGTCACGAGTGGAGTCCCACAGGGTTCGGTCCTGGGTCCTCTCCTGTTTGGTATGTACTTCTCTGAAGTCCAGGCCAATACGAAGGGACTCTGGCTGACAAAGTTCGCAGATGATTGCAAGTTGTGAGCTATTATTAACTCCCCAAGTGATGTTGACATCCTGCAGAAAGGTGTCAATAAGACCAATGACTGGTGTCAGAACCATGGCCTTAAGCTCAATGCCAAAAAATGTGTCTTCATCCCCTTTGGGAAAAACCTGGTTCCCTTGAATTACCACATTGATGGTAGTCCACTGAACACAGAAGGCATTGTAAGAGATCTGGGAACACAGGTTGACAGCAACCTCTCTTTTGACCACCACATTGCCAATGTGGTCAGAAAATCCTTCTATGTGGCACATCTCTTTACAAAGGATTTTGCATCCAGGAAGAAAGAGGTCATTGTCTCCCTCTACTCTTCCCTCATTAGGCCAGTCATCAAGTACAATGCCCCATTTGGCATGTACCTCACTAGACACCTGCAACAACTGGAGAGGCCGCAAAAGTACCTCACAAAGAGGATCCTAGGCCTTAAACACTTGCCCTATATGGACAGACTCAAAAAATTCCAACTATTCTCTGTCTCATATTGCCTACTTAGAGGCGATCTCTGCTTGACTTACAAAGCCATGTCTGACCCAGCTCTGTTAGGAATGCTACATCTAAAGAAATCCCTCTGCACCACACCACACACTCCAAAGACCTCAACCTTATTACCACAACCAACAGAACATGCTGGAAGGACAGGTTCATGACCCAGAGACTGCCCATGCTATGGAATAGACTTCCCATACATGTCAAGCAAAGCATCTCACTAGCCCTCTTCAAGAGAAATCTTGATGAGTGGATGGGAAATAGAAAATTCATGCCGGGGATCACTCCAGTGGCTCTACTCAACAGAGACACTAGGAACTAAGGTTGGGTGGCACGATGCCAGGGTAATCCTATGGGCTTGACTTGTAAAGGCTCCAGGGCCATTAGCCTAGTACACACCTATGAACCTTTGAAACTGAAATGGGGAGGAAGAGGTAAGAGGTTGTGAAGTGACAGCATTTTGATCTTGGGCACGATCACCAACAGTTAGGAAAGAAAGATCTAGACATGCTCTCCAAACATCTTCTTTCTTTGGCTCTAAAAACATCCTTGAATAAAAACCTTTCCCAATCTGGGAAGGAAGAACTGGTTCTATCACTCCCTAGGACAACGTGTGTTGAAGGATGGGTGGAAATAAAGGAGTCTGCTCTGGTGGGTAAAGAATTAACCCCTGGAAAAGACGGATGTCCTCCCACTACCATCTGTAACCTTGGTAAAAGACCTTCAGAACCCATTTTTCTGAGACTATCGGTTGCCAAATAGAAAAGTGGAGATTCAGACTTTCTGGGAGGGAAAAGAGACTGCCAGGGTGGGAGGGGTAGACAAGGTCCCTTAAAGAGTCATTCAGACTTGTTAGACTGTACTTGGTTTTGAGGGGTTTCCAGGATTCTTTTTGAACTCCCTGCCATTGCTTCTTAAAAGTCTGTTTACCAGCATTTTGTTGTGACTCTTCATTTTCTTTTTTTCACAAAATTTGATTTGGGTTAGAGAATCCCTTTGAAAATTTGGAAAAGGAGGGCTGGAAAATCTTAGAGATTCCCTGACACAGCTTACTCTATTCATCAAACCTTTTTAAACAAGAAGTATCTTTATTAAATTATCACTTATGACATAAACAGTCATACATTTATAAAAATGAAAACAAACCATATTGACATAATCGTAGTTGCATTATCACATCATAAACCATACTGACATAATTTTAGTTCCAAATGTTATACATCACTTATAATCTACCTAGTCATAGTCAGTCAAACATTACATAGCTCATTCAAATCCTGCATTTTTTCAAACCTCATTCCTCCCCTTCCCACAATTCCCATTTTTTCTATGTAATTTGCTCCTACCCATTTCTAAAGATCCCAGTTCTAGTCACTACTTCTAGTACAGTTGGTATAGACTTTAATTTCCATTTTCTAGTAGTTGCTTTTTAGCAGCCACCATAATTAGACTCAGCAAGGCTTTACTGCATCTAGGCAATTCCGATTCTGTATCACAGCTCAAAAAAATAATTTCTTAGATACACCAATTTGCTCACCCAGTATCTCTGATAGAGTATTCTGTAGGGAATCTTTAAATTCTGCCATCTCATTACTCCCAGAAAATATTTTCCCAATTACTCCTTTCTTTCCCATCACACCTCCAACATTTGCTGTCTACCTAATGAAAAATTCTCTGGAGTATACTTTGGATACAAAAATACCTATGTAAACATTTCCAAGCAAAAATCCTAAATCTTCCAGATTTTGTTGCATATTTGGGAGATATACATATATCCCCCATTTTTTCTTTTTGAATTGCTTATCCAGTCTCCCTTCCCAATCCCTTCTAAACTCCTCTAATTGATTTTTATAGTTATGCAATATTGTATTTGATCTACTCATTATTCCTATTTTAACAGCAGCTTCAATTCTAGATTCTACTAAAAACTCTACCAGTGCTGGTATTTTGTTCAGGACCCCCCCCCCATTTCTTTCTCTTTGATTATAGTCTGATATCAGTCCTTCATAGGGAAGGCAATCTGTAACCTGCAGTCCAAATAAATTCTTGGCATCTTCCCACTCTATTACATATCCCTGTCTAGTTATTTGCTCCCAATACCTTGGCTCCATCCCCCTCTTGCCTATTGTCTATATCCCTAATTGCACTAATCTCTATCGGCAGAATCTCCTTTCTCCATTCCCATGTTGGCTTAGTTTTGAGAATACTTACTGCTACTTTATGAATATAATATTCTGTATGATTATTGTTATTCTCCTTAAGATCTGCTTCCAAAATTTCAGTTTTTCCTTGTTTCTTGAGCTTCCCCCCATTTCATCATCATCCCTTTATACTTTGAATTATAGGTTTCTGCTTACGCTATGTATAGGAGACTTAACTGTGTAGCTCTGAAGTACCCCTTCAAATCAGGTAATCCCAATCTGCCTTGTTCTATTGGAAGAATGAGCATATCCCATTTTACTCTTGCCATCTTCCCCTCCCAGATAAAACTCTTAAGCTCTTTATTAATTGCTATCCACAACTTTTCCTGTGGTTGACAAAAGTATGTCTGACCTGTGTATAAAGCTAAAGGGACTAAAACATTTTAACCACTTGTATCTTACTATCCATACCAGTTTCTCGATTTTTGTATTATCTTATGTTTAGTTTCTTCCCACATATCCTTAGCTGCTACACTGGAATTATTTTTAATCCATACTCCAAAGTACTTCATTTTGTCATGTCCCCATAAATCTGGATCTTGCTGAACAAATATGTGTGTGGGTACATGATTTATAGCTATTGCCTTTGTTTTTAGCTTCATTAATTTTGTATCCCAAAAAGATTTGAAACTGTCTCAAAATGTTCCACAACACTGAAATGTCCTTTTTCTGGTTTTATAAGGTATAAAATAATATCAAATGCAAACAAAGCCAGCTTTTCTTCACTACCATACCAATTATGTCCTTGAATTTCTGAGTCCCTTATTTAATTTGCCAGTGGTTCTAAATATAATGCATACAACAAAGAAGAAAGAGGACACCACTGCCTGGCTCCTTTGCTCAAGCAGAAATTATCAGAGAGGAACCCACCCACTTTAATTTTCACCTCTGATCCCTCATATATCCTCCTAATCAACCTTATAATTTTATCACATAATGCAAATGCTTCCATTGCCCTGCTCATTGAGTCCCAGCTTACTCTGTTAAATGCTTTTGCTGCTTCAAGAGCCACCAACAACAACTGTACTTTCTTACATTCTGCTTCCTTCTGGATCATCATTGTTCTGCTAATGCTGTCAAATGTTTGCCTCCCCTCTACAAAACCACAGTGATCCATATTTATCAGTTTTGGCATCACTTTTGCCATTCTTTTAGTCATTATAGAGATAAGCACTTTATAATCATGATGTATTGAAATGGGCCTGTATGAAGCTGGATCTGATGGGTGTTTACCTTTTTTAGGTATTATAGCCACCACTGCTTTCTTCCAAGATGTTGGCATTTCTCCTTCTCTTAAATTACTGTTAACAAAATCTTCTAGCTCTTTTATCACTTTTTCCCTCCTAGCTTCCAAACTTCCACAGGAATACCATCTATTCCTGGGGACTTTCCCGTGGATTGGTTATACATCAACCTTTTTTATCTCATCTCCTCCTATCCTGTTAGTAATTGAGCCTCATCTACCTCTCACCTTGGGATGTTCAATACTTCCATAAAATGTACATTTCTACCTTTTCTTGATTTCTATATTTCTCTGCTTTATACAGACTTTCATAGAATTTCTGAAATATTTCTAGTACCTATACAGAATCTATCTTCCTTGTTATAGGCTCCCTAAGCTTGACGACAGCCCTTTCTACTTTCTGTTGCCTGAGTCATTGTGATAAACTTTTTTGCACTCTAAAGTTATTTTCAAAAACAGCTGCTTAACAGCAGTCTTTCTAAACTCATGCATATTATCAAGGCAATCCCTTATTTTCTGTTTAGCATTCTGCAGTTGCTCCTGTTCTTGTTCTGTGACATTCATCCTATTCTGCAATACTTTAACATTTTGTCAGTCCCTCTAAATAATTCTTGTCACTTCTTAACCGTATCTCTCTCTCTTTCTCTTAAACTCCACTTTAATTTATCCCACTGCCTAGCTATATTTTCTGAAGAAATTTCTATCTCCTGTAATAGCTCTTGAATAGTTTCTACTACCGTTCCTTAAATTCCTCTCTTTTCAACAGATAGGTGGGAAACCACCAGTGTCTCATTTTTAAATGCACATGTTCCTGTGAAATGTAAATTCTGTCTAACCTAGCCCAGTTTTTGTATCTTGGGGAATAAATATGTAAAGTCACTCCTAACTCCTAGTACTGAATTCACATCTTCCATGCCACATATTTTCATAAATTTCTTCAAAAATCTACCCTCCTTCGTTACATTTTCCCTTCTGGGCCCCCCAGACATATCTCCACTGCTGCAAATCAAATTCCAGTCCTCACCTGTAAGTAATATTCCTTGCTGAAAGCTGATTACTTCTCTTAGAATTGTCTTAAGCTCTATTATAGCAGTTTTAGGTGGAATCTAAATACATGCCAATGTAGACTTCCTCCCTTGCCAGTAGCCCCTTAGTACTACAGATCTGTAATTATTATCTTTTTATCCTCTTCTATCACTACTGGAGCTCCTTTTGCAATTAATATAAGTACTCCTCTTTTCCTTGTCCCAGGTATTATACTGAATAACCATCCTGAAAACCTTTCTTTATCAAATTCACATGTTCATTTCTTTCCAAGTGTGTATCTTGTAACATAGCTATTTGCACTCTATATTTTTTAAAATAGTCCACTACTCCTTCTTTTTTGTATTTATCTGTGAGACTATTGACATTTAAAGGCATTATTGAAAGCATCATTGTGTTAAAAAGTTATTATTCCCATCTTTTATGTGTAACAGCTTTTTGTTAAGTGTCTAGTTCCATCTTTTGTGTTACAGGCATACATTGTTTGGCAGGTTGATCTTGTATACAGTTTTTATTGTCATATCCATTTGAGTCTATGTCACATCTTACAAAACATTTTGTTTTATTGAAAGCCTTCAAAAAAACACACACCCTCAATACGTCCCTAAAACCCATTAACATAATGCTAATACAGAAAATTATCTAACTTCAAATATTGAAGTTTTACACTCTTAACAGGAACAAGTGTCTCAAACAGACAGCCACACTCACAGACTTGGGTTAACCTAAAAGAAGTGTGGTACAGGCTATGTTTCTACTAAATGCTGTCTGGTTTTGTCTTATCTTTGTAGCTCTCACAGATAGGAATACACTTGAATGCTTTCAAAAAGCATTATCTCCTAGCCATTTCTCTTTATCAGTTTGTCTCCATGGAGACATGAGACACAGATACAGAGTTGCTACTAAGCATACATTTATTTGCTAGAAAAATATTTATAATATTCAATGTTCTTTTTCATTTACTTGCTTTTTCTTAAAATTTGTTATTAGATCAAGGGTCTTAATCCAGTCATTCCCCTATGCAAGAATGAGAAAAAGTACATCAAATTTTCTTTTGTCATGCTCTTTTGACCAGATTTTTCTTCTTTTCTATATTGCAGTGCCTACATTTCTTAAAGGTTAACAAGGAGAAATTATCCCCATTACACTTAAAGATAACTGAGAAAACTTTACTTCCTAGCATGCAACGAAAATCATGCTCTATAAAAATATTACTATTAAGAAAAAAATTGTTTTACTTACAGTTAACTTTCTTCCTCCTCTTCCCCACCCCTAGGTATTTTTCCAAACATTAATGACATGAAGTAAGGCATATGCTTTAGACTCCACTACAAGTTTAACAAAGTCAAAGAAGCCCAATATTTGCAAATTTTGTCCCTGTCATGTTTTACAAATATAATTATTGCTTTGTAATCCCACATTTGTCAATTTCCAAGTTACTGGTTTTATCCAGTTATGGATAATTCTGGTTATACTGGTTCATCTCCAACTCCCAAATCATGTCTCTGCTTCATTTCCAATTTACTCTCGATTCTTCTAGTGAAGTCTTGTGCTTTTTTCCTTCTATCAAGCATTTTCTGTTGAAACATTGGAAAAGGTTTCACTTGCACAGTCTCTCTATGGTGTTTATTACCACAGGAACAAGAAGCAGAATCTCTTTCAGTTCCACAGCTCACTTTTTTGTTGGACAAACTTGTATTTCTTCCTTAGCATGTACTGCAAAATTATTTTTCTCTCTCCAGGAAAGAATATTTTGACGATAGCTGAGTACGACAGTTTGAATCTCACACCTGTTTCTCTAATCATCCTCCACAAACACTCTGCTGTCTCCTACTTGTAGTACTTTGTCCTTCTGCCACAGTTTTGTCAGAATCAACTCATTCTGCTGGTAGGATTGCATCTTTACTCTTAAAGGTCTAGGTTGCTTTCTCATAGCCAGGTTTGGTGCATGCACATGATGTGCCCTTTCAATTAACAACTCCTGCTGTGGAATACCAGTCCAGTTGATTATCTGTGCTTTCATAAAATTAATACAGTCTGTTCCTTCTAGCTTCTCTGGTACAATAGAAAAGCTCAGACTTTCTCTACATGCACTGTCCTCTAATTCTGTTATTTTTTGAAACATCTCTTCTCGAGCAGTCTCATATTCAGCCAGCCTTTTCTTCATGTTGACCTGTGATTTTTTCAGTTTTATCACCTCATCTAAATATCTCTTTAAAGCTTCTTCCATTTTCTCCAGCCTCTTGTTATTTGATTTGATATATTCCATCAATGTTTTATTTATTTTAATCAGGTCTGTGTGCAGTTGTCTTATATTTTCCTCTAGGTTACTGGAAGTCATGTCTGATGTCACACTTCTTTTTGCTCAACAACTACAGTACTCTTCCCAGTCAGTGTTTTTTCCTCACCTTTTGTAGCTGATTTTCTTTCAGGTTCTCTGTGTTTCTTTTTTCCTGGCATCCAGGCAGTGCACTTACTATCCAGTTACTGAAATTTACCCAGAAATATAAGTCCACTGGCTTTCTCTTCCGAATTTCTGTTTTCACACTGAGAAAGCTACAATTAAGCTGTTATTCAATGTGCAGCCATCTTGGCAGCCCCCTTCATCATACTTTTTGATAGCCTCTGCAGCAGAGGAGCCAGAAACTATATCTCTGTCGAAAGTAGAATTTAAATTTTCATTTTTTTTCACATCATCTAGGAGGTTCGGAGAATGCAACCAGTCAGACCTCCTTCAAACAGTACCAGTAGCCATAGCTCTAGAAAAAGTATCAACTGAATCATACACACACTATTAACAATGAGTAGTGACTTGTATAATGAAAGAAACATTTTCTTCACATGAAGAAACTGCAGACAAAATATTTCTCAAACGTTCACAGTTAGTCAGAATAAACTTTAACATATGAGCCTGACAGTTCAAAATTATGAAAGTCAAATTTGCAGAAGCATACATTGTTTTCCATACTTATCAATTATCTTCCATTCCTTGTCGGGAAAAAGAATTGGAATTAACCAAATGTTTAGCAGCAGTAGAATTAACTAAAGCTATAGTTGCTGGATTAGGCATGAGAAGAGTGTATGAAAACTTAAAAGACTGAGGAACTTTACACATTTTATCTCCCTTTTCAGTGGCAGCAGGCAGGAAAATTGCAGGCTGTGATGCACACATATCCTTAAGATCTAACAGAACTGAGGGAATGGGTGAAGGTTCTGGAAATTCCTTCTGTAAGCTCATAGTATTTTCTAAGGAACTGAGAAACTTCAGTGTTCTCCCACTGAAAACACTGGCACATTTTGGAAATAGTCTCAGAGAAAGAAAAACCCCCACAGGTAGAGTCAGAAACTGAGCTCTCCTCTAAGTCTGAATAAAAAAAAAAAACAAGGAGAAAACCCCGTATCTGTCCCTTCATTTTCCTATCCAGATTCAGAATATTGAATCTCTTTAGAAAAAGAGGTGTTGCTCTTTCGCTCTTTCTTCTACCAGAAACCACCTTATAAGAAGGATCAATAGCCGGAATTTAAACCCTGAGCCAGACCTAGCAAACTACTCCTGTCTAAGGAAATTTGAGAAGGAGTAGATAAATGTTTAGTTTTCTGTTTCATTTTGACAGGGAAAATGGGGCCAAATGTGTTATTAATGCTAACAGCAGCTTCCCCAGTGTTGGGCACAACATTCTGTCTAGACATGGAAGCCTTATCTGTTCCCTCTCCCAGGACTGACAAGAGTGGCTCTCATTTGCCCACTGAGGGGACCCCAAAAGCCATAGAGGACTTGGCTAACCCCTGGTCCATAGTGGCTGTAGGTGCTATACCAGACAGATTCAGAGTAGAAGAGTGGTTTTAGGTACAACTAATGGCCACAGTAGAGTCGCCCACCTGCAGCTGAGGCAAATTGCTATCTTGCTGTGGTGATAAAGTCTGTCTGCTTAACTTGTTTTCTTTTTATGGCTGGAAGAAGGACCAGGCATGGGAACAATAGTTTGTTCCTTTGTCAAGCAGAAAAGTGGTGCCTGTTTCCCAGGGAAAACAAGCAGGAAGCACCAGTAAAATGTTACATTTTTTTTAAGTCACATTTTCACAAAAAACACACTAGAAAGCACTTTAAAACACATAGTCAGCCCAAGTGATAAAATAAACACTAATTCTCCACAGAAAAAAAAAAGTTTTTCAATT
The DNA here is from genome assembly GCF_019279795.1 of Protopterus annectens. Lineage (NCBI taxonomy): Eukaryota > Metazoa > Chordata > Ceratodontiformes > Protopteridae > Protopterus > Protopterus annectens. The sequence continues at coordinate 454,206,636 of NC_056736.1, forward strand.
ACTTTGAACAACTTCTAAAACTGAAAGGAAAAAAATTGCATTCCCATTTTAAAAGTACAGTTAAGTCATGTGACAGTCCATTAAAACACAAACTCCTAGTTTAAAATAACTTTCCTATATAGGAAAGTACAATAAAACATTTTTTTTAAAGTGGAAGGTTTTTCCTAAAGGGAATTTATCTGCCCCGCTGTGGAACTGCACAAGACAATTTTTGATCCATAAAGCTCACAGAGGAATACTGTCTTTGTCACTAGGAAAGCTTTAAAGGGGTTGGCACCCAAACTTGTCTGTTTAGTTAGCTTAGCTCAAGCTGACTGACAGTTTGGGTGCGTAGTAAGTGCCTTGAAGCTTTGGAAGCTGTCCGGCTGTTACAAACTTGGCAGGATACAACCCATATAGCTAAGGTTACTGAAGCAGTGATCAATATGATAAACATCAAGAAAAATGCTTCATGTTATCAATTGATATCGAAACCAGTGCATACCAAGGTTATACATCCCTCATTCTGAATGAGGCATGGGTATCCTTGATATTGACTACTTTTATAGATTTTATAGATAGTTTATTGGCCATTTTGGGTCAATTCCTAGCTCTTTTCAACCCCCTGCTATAAAGCCCGCTTTAGCGCGAAGTTGCTCATAGAGCAGCATCGGGCAGCGCCGGTTAATCAAGTTTAAAGTATTTCTGGCTCCGCAAAGTCTGCTCTTCAATTTTTCCCTTAGAACTGCTCTACTTGCAATCTAAACAGTCTGTTCTCTATCTGAAAAGCCCAGCACTTGCTCCTAAAGCATTTTATACAGGTAAAGCACTCTTAAGCAAAAAGAAAGTACTTCATTCACCTAAATTCCCTTGAGTACCCGTTTCCCTATAGGTCTTTTCTGACTCAGTTACACAGCAATCCTTTACACTATTCTAGCATGTCGAAGGGTCAGTTGCTGGTGTCCTCTCCTGTTCAGCTGGTGAATCTTGGAATCTTGAGGCAATGTTACAATTGCCTCATGTACACAGACAACCCTCTCCTCCTCCCAACAAATACAAATATATGTGAGAGATGCAACTATATAGCCAAACTGGAGGCTGAGCTCTCTCAACTCAGTACTGGCAAAACCAGTCAGGAGGAGAAGGTAACCACACACACCACAAACCCAGTCTCACATAGACCTATCACAACTGCAAACCAAACACATAAACAAACAAAAACATGCTCGGAGGCTCTAATTAAAAATCTACCAAAACAACAGAGGCCTCCAAAGCAGACACCCAAGTGACCACTACCTCAAGACATACCACATGCAACACATAGTTCACAAAGTCAGTGTGCTAAACAGTCATAGCCCTTAAGGCCAAACAACATGCCAGATACACTTGTAATAGGCGACTCCATAGTCAGACACACTGACGTCCCGCTCACCAGACTGAACAAGGAAAAGGTTACAGTAAGCTGCCTGTCGGGCACTAGAATCTGCCACATAACACAAGCACTCAGGTCACTCCAAAGCAAGTACAAATGCGAGTCAGTCATTGTCCATGCTGGTGTGAATGACCTGAGACGTACCTCCCTGGACTACATGAAAAGAGACATAGAGGAGCTCTCTGATTATGTAGCCCAGACCGGTATGACCCTGACCCTGAGCAGCATCTTACCCTCACCAAGAATGATGCCACAGTACAAAGACAAAATGATCAGCTTTAACAATTGGCTTAATTACTGGTGTCATTCTAAGGGGATCCAATGTCTGTCTGCTTGGGATGACATGCTTGACAAGCCACGCTGCTTCACAAGGGATGGCTTGCACCTGTCACCCCTGGGCTTCTGGATATTGGCCAAGGCTCTTAACACCCCCATAGTGCCTTTTTTAGGCAAGGCTCAAAAGACAAACCCACCTCCCTAGAAAACACAAGTGAAAAAAAACTAAGAGTAATGCTGCTCAATGCCAGAAATCTAAACCTCAAGATGCATGCTCTCGAAGCCCTCCTCAGTATGGAGAACATCGATGTCTGTACAGTGACTGAAACCTGGTTCAAGGCTCCTGAGAGCACCCCAGCACTACCAGGTTTTACCTCATATCATGCTTTCCGGCCCCAAAACTTGGGCCGAACCACAAAAGGAGGGGGAGTATCCATATTCATCAAATATACCCACACCTCAAGGTTAGTGGCAATGCACGAAGCATCGGAGACCATCCAGGTGCAACTAACCATAGGCAAAACTGCCCTACAGGTTGTAGTATGCTACAGACCACCCTCTCAAACTCAGGAACCCCACTCAGCCTTCCTGAAGACACTGGAGAGTATGAATGTCTCACCAAATACCATCATATTGGGAGACTTCAACTACCCAAACATAGACTGGGAACATTACTCAAGCCCCAACACCCTAGCCCAAAGGTTCCTAGAATTCATAATCTCAAATGCGATGGAACAACTAGTCACCACTCCCACAAGAGGAGATAATATACTAGACCTGATCATCACAAACATGGGGACAAAATGCTCCACACCGGAAGTATACCCCTCATTGGTGAGATCAGACCATAAATTAATCTCACTGGAAATCCACATCCCGCCCCCACCCCCTGCACAAAAGACCACAGTGAAGAACTTCTCAAAAGCTGACTTCACACTTCTTAAGACTGAAGTGGTATCCTTCAAGGCCCCTGGGCCAGTGGAAACCACAACCTGCACCACTGAATCCCTTATAAATGCCTTCTACGGGCACCTTCAAGAATGCATGGATCATGCAATCCCTAATAAAACCAAGACCCATTCCCCCAAAGGCAGGCACCCTATCTGGTGGACCCCAGCTATTAACAAACTTTACAACAGGAGGAGGAAGCTACTACATGACAGAGCAAAATCCCTAAAAGGGAAGGCATCTCTGATCAGTACTAGCAAAAAACTACGATCACTCATAAAATCATCCAAGGCCAACTTTGAGAGAAAAGTCACAAAAGGCACAAAAGACAATCACAAGGCCTTCTTTAGCTATGTTAGAAACCTGGGTGTAAACTCCCAGATATGCTCAGAGTTAGTCCAAAATGACACAAAATACACTGAACCCACAGACATTGCCAACATTCTGGCAGACAGGTTCAGTGCAAATTTCTCCGCCGCTCCCCCCCAAAAGGAGAAATATCTATCCCAGCAGAGTGTAGCCTCCCTAACATCTCAGATGCCCAGGTGAGAGCTGCCCTCTCCAAAGCTAAAAACACAGCATCAATGGGACCAGACGGTGTCCCGTGCTGCGTGCTACATGAACTCCAAGAGGAACTAAATCCGCACATAAGGCTGCTGTTTAATCTTAGCCTTACTACAGGATACGTATCCAAAGAGTGGCGTACAGCAACAGTGGTCCCACTCCACAAAGGCGGTGCTTCTACGGACCCTGAAAATTACCGCCCCATAAGCTTGACGAGCCTGGTCTGCAAAGCTATGGAAAGGATCATTATGGAACTCATAAACAAAGACATTGGGGACCTACAAACATTGGATCCTACCCAATTTGGCTTTGTCAAGGGCAGATCCTGCCTTTTGAACTTGGTCGACTTTTTTGAAACAGTCACTAAGGCAATTGATGAGGGTAAGGCAGTTCACACAGCCTACCTTGACCTTGCAAAAGCCTTCGACACAATACCCCACTCGGGCATCATAGACTAAAACTCACCAGCTTAAATGTAAACCCATATGTCACAAAATGGGTTGCAAACTGGCTCAAGGACAGAACCCACAAGGTCAGAATTGCTGAAGCCATGTCAGACTCTAAGCCAGTCACAAGCGGTGTCCCACAGGGCTCAGTCCTGGGACCCCTCTTATTTGGCATTTATTTTTCAGAGATGCAAGCAAACATAGGAGGATTGTGGCTGACAAAGTTTGCAGATGACTGCAAACTGGGCGCCATAATTGATACTCCAGCAGACACAAGCATCCTTCAGAGAGGCCTCATAGAAACGGATAATTGGTGCCAGAGCCATGGCCTTAAACTGAACGCCAAAAAATGTATAGTCATACCCTTTGGGAAAAACAAGGTACCCACAAATTACCACATAGGTGGTAATCCATTAAGTACGGAAGAGGTAATCAGGGACCTAGGGACCCAAGTTGACAGTAACCTCTCATTTGACACTCACATTGCCAAGGTGGTTAGGAAGACCTCCTATATTGCCCACCTTATCATGAAGGGATTCACATCCAGATCAAGAGAGGTCATTGTGCCCCTGTACTCTTCTCTTATCAGGCCCATGATTGAGTACAATGCACCATTTGGGATGTATCTTACCCGACACCTGCAGCAGTTAGAAAGACCCAAAAAGTTCCTCACCAAGAGGATAAAGGGTCTCAAACATATGTCATATGCTGCCCGGCTGAAGAAACTCCAGCTCTATTCAGTCACATACCGCCTACTCAGAGGTGATCTATGCCTGACGTACAAGGCCATGTCCAATCCAGAATTAATGGACATGCTCCACCTTAGAAAATCCAAATCCATCAGAGCCACGAGAGCAAGAGATTTGAACCTCAACACAGAAATAAATAGGACGTGCTGGAGGGACAGATTCATAACCCAGAGGCTCCCTACACTCTGGAACAGAATCCCAGTCCACGTTAGGCAGAGCCCCTCACTAGCTCTCTTCAAGAGAAATCTTGACGAGTGGATGGGAGATCGTAGGTTTACCCGGGGGTCATCTCTGTGTCACCACTAGACAGAGGCACAGTAAACTAAACCCTAAATGGGTGTAGTATTCTCATCCCAAGGGATGGTGAAAGCCACACACACTCTGGCTAGGCTTATAAATGCCCTAGGGCAGATAGCCTAGTACGAACTTATGAACCTATGAACCTATCTGCATTTGTAGGACTGCATTCATATTTGCTGATGTCATCAAAACACAAAAGACTATAAGGAGCATGATCACACAAGAAAGAAAAAAAAATTAGAAAAGTCCACAAATATACTGGCAAGTGTAGAGATCTTCTGGAACAATCTCATGATGACTAAGATATGACATAGGAATGACTAAGGAGAAGTAAACTGAACCCAGAAGCTGATTGGCTAATAACTGCTGCCCAAGACAGTGAATTACATGCATGTTGATTTACAAACTCTAAAGAATAAGTGAGATACACATACAAATGTAGGTTTTGTAAAACAGAACTGGAAACAGTTGCACATCTTGTTGCTGGGTGTGATACACTCATGGCTGAGGGTCTGTAGACTGAAAGACACAATAATGTGACAAGACTGTTGCACAAGGGCATCAGAACCATAGAGCGAGGGTGAGGGAGTGCGCCCCTACACACACTTTTACAGCTGCAAAACCTGTAGTGACATAGGCAAAAACTCCATGGTGGAGTTTTTCTTTAAGGAGGACCCAACGAAGAACTCATGAGTGCATTGTACCCTAAAGTGTAACACAAAAGCACACAGAAGTTAAACTATGTTCTGACGTGTGTATGACTGCCTGATTCATTGCTGTCAGAGCTAGAACCATAGAGCGAGGGGGAGGGAAAGATATATTTGTAGGTATTTCAGCAAATTGCTTTGATTTCTAATAACTGTAAGTTGTTAAAATTGCACTTAAATCTTATTCCAGACACACCAGATGATCGATCATGTCATTTCCTCTCCACAAAGGTGGAAACTCCACAGAATCCTCCAATTACCGGCCCATCGCAATCCTATCCCCCCTGTCCAATAAACACCTCCTGCAGAATAATCTCCTTACCGCAACACAACACATTTTTCATCTCCATCACAACACAGCCACTGCTCTTATAACTTTCACTCAAATCATTGCCAAAGCTTGTGATGACAACAAACTAGTCTCTAGTCTCTTCCTAGATTTATCCAAAGCTTTTGATACTGTATACCACAATCTACTTATATCTAAACGTAAAGAACTTAACCTCTCTGAATCCACTATACTCTGGTTCACTAGTTACCTCTCTAATAGACTACAATCTGTCAAGTGGCTATCTGTCACCTCTCCCTTCCTTCCAGTTCATACAGGAGTCCCACAAGGTTCAGTACTAGGGTCCCTCCTCTTTAACATTTTTACGAATAATCTTCACTCTGCCTGCCCCCACTCCTCTCTTATCCAGTATGTTGATGATTCCACTATAATATCCTCTTCTGATAATCTCCCCCACCTACTATCCCTTACCCAACACTCACTTGTATCTGTTGAAAAATGGCTAACTAGCAACAAACTCCTACTTAATCCAAAGAAAACATAACTACTTTAGTTCCTCCCAAAAAACCTACAACATTATAAATCCTCCTTCTCAGTCTTTTCACTCAACAACACTATCATCTCATCAGAAATTCATACCAAACTCCTGGGTATGGTTATTGATGATCAACTTAAGTTTGACATCCACATCCTACAAACCATCAAAAAAAAACACTAAAGACTAGGCTTACTATATAGAAACAGAAAATACCTCACAAATAACACTAAAACTCTGGCACAAGCTTTTCTACTACCTACTCTCTTTTACGCCGCACCTATTCTCACCAACTTGCAAATCAGCCTCATGACCAAACTTGAAACTACCTACAATAAATTAGCTAAATTTGCCGCTAATCTCCCCTTCTGCTCCCACCACTGCACTGCCTTACAAAATCTTAAATGGCTAGAAGGACATAACCAACTCCTACTCCCTCAACTCCAGCTCACTCACTCTATTCTTACTAATCCCTTTCAGTGCCCTGCTCTCTTTACTCTAATCTCTCCCTATAGCCCCAAACAGTGTCTCTGCAGTGCTGACGTACATCTTCTGGAAGTATATAAGCCCAATAAACAAACTGGGAAACTTCTTTATAGACACTCTGTTGCTAATATCTGGAATATACTTCCCCTAGACGTACAATCAACCGCTAGTACTCTCTGTTTTAAAAAAATGTTAAAAGACTACATAATCAGAACATGGTGCTGCCCCAGTCTCACTCCAGCCTGACCTAACACTCTCCATTTTCTCCTCCTCCTCCTCCGTCTCTGCTAGCCCTATATCAGTGATCTCCTATACCCCTATTTTCACATATCTATCTTCCTGCAGACGATTTCTACCTAAACATCAAATAAATACTGTAACAACTATTTCTTCTAATTTAATATCAATTGATTCACATGCTGTAGATTACAGATTTATCCTCTATACATATGGAACTTCATGAGTGTAAGCCTCTGTATTGATTTTACTGTAGAACTTTATTGATTGTAATCAATAGTAGACACCCTACTTGTTGGAATTGTTTTATGGTTCATGTATATTTTCATTGTATGTGCTTCATGGCTTTATTGTTTTCTTTTTGTTTTGGGGCTATTCTCCTCGGGTCTCTGCTGAAAAAGGGCTTCTAACCCGGTTAACAAATGTCAAATAAATAAATAATAAATAAATACAGGTTTTTGTTAATTATTCAGAGTTGCACATTTGCATACCATGCACAGCACTGTCTTAATTAGGCGTTAGAAATGCCAGCTCTGCTCAGTTACCTGCAACTGACAACCGACATTTCACCAAGCTGATAAAGCAAGTTCAAGCAATTTATTGTGTCTCTTAATGTTCTTAATTTTCTACAGTTGTTACATGGATAACAAAATGCCTCCCTGGGCAAAATTGAAACACCAGGCTGATAAGCAAGTTCAAGAAATTTATTGTGTCTCTTAATGTTCTTAATTTTCTACAGTTGTTACATGGGTGACAAAAATGCCTCCCTGGGCAAAATTGAAAGTGCTTACACATTTGTTTATATGGTGTCGCTGCATAACTCTTCTTTGCTTGTATAAACATTTCTCCAAAATACAACTTTAGAAAATAGTTTAGCTCCTTTGTGTGTTTTATGTCATTTTATTAACCTCTGAAAAGTATATTCTAAGGAACTAAAATTGTGAACAGTGGGTAAACATTGATAACAACAGAAAGATTCTCATCTCTGTTGTGTCATGCAGGCTGACAAGTTCCTTTTTAAGACATTATAAAATATGCATACAATAAAAGATGGTGAACCTTCATGATCTGTAACAGGAATACAATGAAACTAGTGAAATCAGAAGATGCTAAAGATTTTCCAAATCAGCTAATGGATATGTAAGGGTGAAAAAAACAACTTTGGGGTGCAACTAATTACACTTGATGGTGGATTTGTCTTTTAACAGTAAGCTGAAGAGAAGAAGTGTTACCTTCACTTCCTTATTTATGTTCATGCTGTTAGTTTTGCATAATCCATATTGTCTATTCAGTTGATTGGACTTTTATTATTTTTACCTGTTAATCTACTCCTGTGTTGCCGCTTCACCTGCTTTAGTTTCCACAGCACCTGCATGTTTTAGATCTATAGCTCACACTGATTTCTGCTGGATGATGAGTATAAAAATCTGGACCAAACTTATATTTTGTTTTAAGATAAAATAAAATAATACAAAGTTAGACTAGCTTAGAAGTGCCAAGCTCGTGTACTGTTTTATAATAGATTGTAATTGGTTTAGATGAACCAAGTTCCTGTCTCGCTCTAAACAGAGGAAGAGTAAAATGTCTTAAATGTTTCAAGCTGTTGTCTTGCTTTCTAAATAACTTAAAAAATTGGATGCCTGGATAGTGATCTAAGTGTGGAGGATGAAAAAGAAAAGTGCCGTGGAGATGATTAGGTCTGGTGGGAAAGCCGGTTGGTTTATCAGTGTATATACTGTAGCTGTGAAAAAGAGAGTGGGTCATTAATGTGAGCTGAAGGAGACCGAGACAAAAGGGTGAAAAGCTGCCTGGGAGGGAGTGGATAAAGGTCTGGGTGTCTAGGAACTTGTCTGGTGGTCACTTGCATGGTTTTGGATAAGCAATTAAGCCTAAGCCCTGTAATTTTGATAAATGATTTGATAAATAACTTTTTTCCATATCTTTTTTACCTTGAGCAAGAGAGCTGTGATACCGTCATCCAATCATCCTTTAATGGTCTAACTCCCTTTCCCTTCCCTAACAGTAATGACAGGCAAATTGTGGATACTACACAGCTTATTTGGGTGTGACAGGTGTTGATCATAACACAAGGCAATAATGCATTTTTGCCATAACCTCTTAAGGCCAATCACCATCTTGCTGCTCATATGCCAGATAAATATAACTATAAACTTATTTGACAATCTTCAAAATGTAACTGTAGACAATAATGACCTATAAACTTAATTTTATATGCTTCAAGATACCTATTTATCAACTACAAAAGTTATGTATGACTTCAAGAATAAGTCAAGAAAGAAATCTGCAGTGTTAATAACTGAAATAACAGCACTGCTGTGTTTTATTTGTATAATTACATAAAGAAGCCTCAGCTCAGTTTTGGTAGAGAGCCCTCAACTCTCTGCTTAATAATAGCAAATGAGGGTCTAACAGTTATAAGAGAAATGTTATTACTTGCCAAAACTAAAAACATTGATTCAACATGCATGTTTAACAGAGAGTAGAAAAAAGTGATCCTTCTTGAAAATACAAAAGCACCCATAGGGATGGAACTCTTAACTCATATTCTTTTTTTCTATTCAAAGGTTCCGCTAAAAATGAATGACTACTGAAGTACTTTATGCCATAAATATAAAAACCCAATATTTCAGTATTTGCAAACTTCAAAATTATATTAAAGAGACCCTATACCTGGTAATTTAAAAAGTACCAATTTACTTATCTTTTGAACAATGTTGTTGGCATCTTTGTAAATATTTTCTAGAACATTTCTGGGGAAAGATGGAACAGCTGGAAAATATGCAACTATTTTCTGTTTCCCAATTTCATTTTCTTCCAAATAATTTACAAATTGAAGTAGGAGTACCAGACAAAAGTTTGTTTTTTCGGTAACTGAAGTATCGAGGATTTGAACATTTACATCTCCAGGCAAATGTGCATACATATGATTATCAAAACCTCTAAAGATACCTTTACCCCTCATTGTCTTCTTTCAAACATAACCTGGACAACTGAATGGGCAACCTTAAATTTAAACCAGGTCTAACAGGCTTCACCCTCCTTGAAAAAGGTGGTAAAGTCTAAGGGTGGATATTTGGCAAGGAGCGTCTGGTCAGTGGATTAATTAACCCGGTGTATCCTATGAATCTCATAACGACCCATGTTTTTTTCATTCACCGTTTTGAAATCTTGAAAGTCTTTGTTTTTTTTATAAATGGATTGATGTACATACCACTCTAAACTTCATTTCTGTACACTGTCTGCACAGCCCTCTTAACACCTTACTTTGAATTGCAAGTGAAAATATTTGTGTAGCAAATATGACTTTTCCAGATCATCTTCCACATGCCCCACATGCCTACCTTTGTTTATAGTCTCACCCGTTTTCCCGCTTTTACTACAATAGCTGTAAAATAGCATTTAATCATCTGTCTTGTAGTTTGCTCTACTGATATTTGTACTCATGTTTTCTTCCTTTTTCTCACCTCCCATGTGCAATGCCTTGTCTTTCTTCCCAAGTGATTCTTTGAAGTTTTGAGAGCAATAGTTTTTTTTGTATTGTTTTGTTTTTCCTTTGGCTGTCCTTATAAAACATTGTAAAAATTCAGCTTCCCAAACTTCTGGAGTTACATCTTTGAAACAATTGGATGTTATGTGATCCTATCTCGCCTACATTCTGACTGATGGGTTCGGAGCCGATCCCTCGGCTCCGACTCGGCACGCTTATGCCAAAGAGCGAAGTCTCTTATTGGCTGAGCTTACTATATCCCAGGATGCACCACTACCAGTCCCCCAGATCTCGTTTGCCGCTAACAAGTGGAGACGTGGTCTCGAGCTGGCTGAGCTAAGTAGTGATTATTTTCACTAACTTCCTGTCAGAATTTTGCTGTTCTTGTCATAAAAGCTGTTTTAACAGCTATTCTTCACTTTGTGGTGTGTTTGGAGTTTTGTGAGAATTCTTGTGTTGTGAGTGTTGATTTGATTTCAGGCCTCCTTCATCTTAGGGCCTTCCCGGTCAGTCAACCCCTTAAACCTTAGAGGGTTTCAAAGTACTTCTGACTTAATTGTTACAGATTGTTTACCTAATCGGCAGCTGTAAACCGATTTTTAGGTAGTGTCAGTTGATTAGAAAATCAAGTGGATAGTGTTGGTTTTCTGTCATAATTACAGTGATTACTGTTTTTGGCTAGTTCATTGAATAATTTAATGTCTCAGAATCCTAGGCCTTCAGGCTTTAAAAATGCACCAAATGTAATTTTAAAATGTCAATCACAGATGACCACTCTCTGTGTTTATTGTTTGGGTGCAAAACATTTGCAAGAGTCATGCAGCGTGTGTCACGCTTTTTCCTCGAGGGTCCTCCAGAGAGGAAAAATAAACTTATTCTTAAAGGCCTTATAAACCCTCCTTTGAAGAAGCTTTAGCATCCTCTCCTTCTCCTGCCAAAGAAAGGCGGCTCCGACCAGTCCGTCGGATCCGACCGCCAAAAGACATAGGCAGGTTTCTCCTTCGGCTCCAAGGACTTCGGAGCCGAGGGCGGAACGGTCTGCCTCGATGCCACCAGTCTCGACTCCTCTGGCTTCAGAGCCGATGGCTGGGGCATCGAGAGGCGGGTCACCTTCGTCGGCTCCACTGGTCTCGGAGCCGATGAAGGTTGTCCGCTCAGACACTTCCTCCTCGGCGCCTAAGTCCTCCTCGGCACCGATGGAAACTAGTTTGGGTATTCTTTCGGCGCCGATAGTCATCGAGTCGCCTGGAGCCGGTCCCCTAGTCCTTTGGGGCCGTTGGAGAGGCCATCTCAACCCGTTCAGTATCCTCTAAGTCCTCGAGGATGTCGGATTCGGATATAGACAGGGTGCTCCAAAGACTGTTCCAGTCCCCAGTCTTTCAAAATTTGTTTCGCTCCGACCCAGTTGGCTTCGGAGCCGACAGCCCATGCCCATGCCATTGCCATTCCTCCTCCGACCATTTCGGCTCCGTCGGAGCAGGTGCTGTTGGAGCCGGTGGAGATCTTAGGGTCGGCTCCGACCCTTACTCCAACCCGGCCTTCGGGTCCGAGTTTGGCACACGGACTTCTTCGGCTGGACCCGGGGTGATGTTTGGGACCTATGCTGTCGGTTCCGAGCCTCCCTCTCGGTGCTTCGCTGCGGGATTGCCGTCTGCTATCATGGCTCGGGACCGGACACTCCCAGGATTCTGGGGTCCGGCTTTCAGAGCTATGAGGAGTGCCTTGGCCAAGTCTTCGCCATCTCTCCGGCTTTACCGCACCTTCCCTGGGCATGGAGACTGGGTCTTTGGCAGTTCCCTGTCCGTAGGCAGCGGAGCCCCTGGGCCTGAGGTTACCCCCATTGGGGTTCCCCTCCTCCTGAGGGTTCTTTGGAGTTGTCTTCAGAGGAACCCCCAAGGAAGAGATCGTGCAAGAGGAAGCACGTGGACTCCCCTGAGTCTATTACATCGGACACTGATCTTGATGATGCGGAGGGGTCCCCGAAGTCGCCCTCGGATGATGTCTCATTTGCAGACATCTTAGAGATCCTCAAACAACGAGGCGGCTGGATATCCAAACCCCCCTCTGCTGATGAGTCAGTGCTCCTCAAGGCCTTTGGGGCTCAGCCCTCCGCCTCCTGGGTGTCTCCGCCCTTGACGAGCTCCTGGATTTGGTTTGTCGGGCGTGGGAACATCCAGATACCGTGGAACCAGTCCTTCTCGTCCTAATAAATTTTTGTCTGCCCCACCCGAGAAGGAGTTCCTCACTAAAGGCGTGGCTGTAGATGCCATGGTGGTGGCATCTGCTACACAACAGGACGTGGCAGAGGCTTCAACGTCCGTCCATCCTCCTAATAAGGAGTCTAGGAGCATGGACAGGTACGGGAAGCGCACCCTGACTTCAGCGGCCTTTACTTTAAGGTCTCTGAATTATTTGGCACATTTTACCAGGCTTCAGAGGGATCTGGTCAAGGAGCTGTCAGATTCCCTCTCGGTAACCTACCTGAGCAGCTAGCCCAGTCGGTTAGCTCTCAGTTGGCTATCCTTACTTCAATTTCTAACTCGTCCATGAGGCTCATTTCCTATGCGCGAAGGCGGTAGAGCGGCAGGCACAGGCGTGGCTCACGGAGACAAGCCTGGCTCCATTTGTGTCATTTTGGAGGCCTTCAAGTCTTCCTTCGCTGATGCTCCCTTTGATGGGTCCTCTTTGTTTGGACCCAAGGTTAAAGACACTCTTACCGCTGTGAGCAAGAGGGAAAAACTTTATCTGCCGTAGGTGCACGTTATTCCACTCCCTTTCGGCCTTATCCCAAGGCTAAAGGAGGAGGGAAGATGTGGTTCTGCAAATCACGTAAGTTTTTTCCTCAACAGCAGGAAGATTCCCCTTCCAGAGGCAGAGGACGGGGAAATTTTTCTGGGAGATGCTGTCCCAGAGGCGGCAGAGGGCCCCGCAATTCTGGAGACCGCGAGTCCTTTCGTGGCTCTTCAGCCTCCCACACTTCATGAGGGATTGCCCGGCTGTGCTGCTCGAGCCAGTCGGGTGCCGTTGCCAAGCACCTAAAAGCCTGGGAGTCAATCACTCAGGACAGATGGGTGCCGGATCATTGCCGGAGGTTACACCATCCCATTCACATACTCACCCCACCGTCCAAAAAAATCCCGGACCCACCACCCAGTCAAAGGGAAATTGCAGCCGCAGAAGCTTTGAAGCTGCTAGAAAAGGAGTCATCCAACCGTCCCCACAGACCAGATCGGATCCGAAATTACTCCAGGTTCTTTTAGTGCCAAAAGACAGGGGACCTGAGACCAATATTGGATCTCAGCAGACTAAACCAATCCGTCATGAAATCCAAATTCAATGGTCACGTTACAATCCATTCTCCCATTGTTGGAGAAGGATGTTTGGATGTGCTCCATAGATCTCAAGGACGCCTATTATCACATACCGATACATCAGGCGTCCAGGAGGTATCTGCGCTTCAGCCTGGGAGACAGTCATTTCCAATTTTGTGCACTGCCCTTTGGTCTCACCACAGCCCCCAGGGTGTTCACCAAGTGTTTGGCAGTAGTGACTGCTCACCTGAGGAGTCTTGGATTCCAAGTGTTTCCCTATCTGGACGACTGGCTCCTGACTGCCACCACCAGTCATCTACTAATGGACAACCTCAAAGCCACCATCTCCTGGGTGCTACCCTGGGAATTACATTCAATTGGTCAAAGTCTGTCTTGCTGCCCTCTCAGCGCATAAGGTTCATAGGAGCAGAGATAGACTCAAAATTGATGCGCGTTTTCTTCCTACCGAAAGGATCCAAACTTTACAAGGTCAAGTTCAAGCTCTGCTTTCAAGATCCAAAGCCCCAGCCAGGATGGTCCTACAAGTTTTAGGTTCAATGTCTGCCACGGTTCTTCCTAGTTCCTCTGGCAAGATTGCACATGAGGATTCTTCAGTGGCTATTGTCAACTCAATGGTCCTTTCAGAATCTTCCCTCAATCACCCCATCATGATTACAGAAACATGCAAACGGGACCTTCGCTGGTGGCTTCAGACATCCAATCTGAATCAGGAAGACCTTTGTTATCCCCTCCAGTGGTCACCCTGACGACGGATGCCTCCCAGACAGGGTGGGGGGGGGCATTGTCTGGGCAGGTTAGTTCAGGGTTCCTGGCTTCCAGACGAAACCTTTCTCCACATCAATGTATTGGAGATGAGGGCTGTACTTCTGTCCCTACAGGCCCTCCACAAGTTTCTTCCTCAAGGCATTATCGCCATCCACACAGACAACATGTCGGTGGTCTGGTATCTAAACAAACAAGGAGGGACCAGATCTTACCCCCTTTGCAGAGAGGCCATGAGGGTGTGGGAATGGGCTGTAGCTACCAACCGTTTCTTGGTAGCGACCCACATTCCAGGGAAATCAAATATATTGGCAGACAGATTAAGCAGGACAATTCTCTCTCCTCACGAGTGGTCCCTAAACGAAACAGTAGCAGCTCAGGTTTTCAGAAGATGGGGACGTGCTGCGACCTATTTGCAACACCACAAAACACAGAGTGCAGAAGGTGCTTCTCCATGACCCCGCATCAGGGGAAGCAGCTTTGGATGCTCTAGCACAACCTTGGCCAACAGGGCTACTTTATGCCTTTCCTCCGGTTCCACTTCTCTCAAAGTCATTCAGAAAGCTTCTCAATTGGGGTACACAATGATACTAATTGCTCCATACTGGCCTCGTCAGGTATGGTTTACCTACCTGAAGAAACATGCGGTGGACGATCCTTGGTTTTAGATCTAACTCCGGATCTGCTAATCCATCAGTCGGGACGACAACATCAGTCCCTTCACACTTTGAAGTTGACAGCTTGGCTCCTCCACTTCCGACTTTAGTCAGAAATCACACCTTAGACCCGGAAGTTATTCACATTTTATCTTCAGCCCACAAACCCACCACTAACAAATTGTACCTCAGTAAGTGGAAGAGGTTTGCTATCTGGGCTCAACTCAGGGCTTAGACCCTATCACTGCCCCAATCCCAGAGGTTTTGAAATTTTAACATCCTTGTTTAATCAAGGATCTTCTGTCTCTACTATTAAAGTCCAACTGGCAGCTATCTCTAAATTCCACGAATCCATGGATCCTCCATTGATGAGCAGCAGATTATGCAAAACTTTCATTAAAGGTGCGGGCTGTTAAGACCCCAGTTTTTCATCCTGCGCCTCCGTGGGATCTTGATTTGGTGCTTCGTGCATTAACATCTTCCCCTTCGAACCTGCTGCTACATGTGAGTTAAAATATCTGTCTTGGAAAACTGCCTTCTTAGTTGCAATTACCTCTGCAAGAAGAGTTGCAGAAGTTCAAGCCCTATCTATCAAACCACCGTGCTTGATTTTCCACAAGGATAGAGTATCACTTAGGCCTAATCCATCCTTTGTCCCAAAGGTTTGTTCTAATCTCTGTCTCCAACAATCTCTAGAGCTACCAGTTTTCTTCCAAAATTCTCCAATGAAGCAGAATACACTCTCCATAAATTGGATGTTCACAGGCAATTGCTTCTATTTAGACAGGACTCAGCAAATTCGTAAGTCAGACCAGTTGTTTGTGTCCTTCTCAGACACTAAATTGGGTAAAACCATCACAAAAGCTACCATCTCCAAATGGATTAGAGATTGTATAACTCAGGCTTATTCTTCTTCAAATAAGCAACTTACAACATCTATCAAAGCTCACTCTACCAGAGCTATGGCTACTTCTATAGCTTTTCATTCCAAGCTCCCTATTTCTGAGATTTGTGCTCCCCCTACTTGGTGCGAACAGCACACTTTCATTTCCCACTATAAATTGGATATGGCATCTAAAGGGCGAGCATCATTTGGTTCCACGGTACTCAGGAGTGTTTTCCAGTGAGCCACCCAGGATTCAGGTGCTAGGGACGCTGTCCCATCAGTCAGAATGTAGGCGAGATAGGATCACATAACATCTTTTAGTTATGTACTCACCATAACTTCAGATGTTTGGGATCCATCTCGCCTACATTCCTAATACCCACCCTCCTTCCCCCTGCCCTGGAGATCAGAAGAGATTGAACGGTTTTGAGTTCTACTGTTTTATCTTGTTTCATCTGACGATGTTATATAAGCAGTGTGTGCATGTGTGCATGTATGCGGACAAACTAGATTTGGGGGACTGGTAGTGGTGCATCCTGGGATATAGTAAGCTCAGCCAATAAGAGACTTCGCTCTTTGGCATAAGCATGCCGAGTCGGAGCCGAGGATCGGCTCCGAACCCATCAGTCAGAATGTAGGCGAGATGGATCCCAAACATCTGAAGTTATGGTGAGTACATAACTAAAAGTTATTGACAGTAAAGGTGGTTAGATCTGTCATGGATATCTGTATGCTGGTCTGCTCATGCAGCTGCCCAGCTCTCCCTCAAAAATGAATGAGGTCTAAAAGGCGGTAGGACTTAAATGAGCTATGTAATGTTTGAGTGAGAAATATTGGGTAGATTATAAGTAATGTATAAGGCTTCCAACTGGGAGTCTGTCAGTATGGTTTGTGATATAAAATGACTGCAACTAGGATTGTGTCGGTGTGGTTTGTTTTCATTTATATAAATGTATGATTGCTTATGTAGTAAGTGATGTTTTAATAAACATGTTTCTTGTTAAAAAAGGCAAGAATGAATAACTTATGTAATATTGTTTAGGTTATATGATATATAGCAATATATGTGAAGTATAATACTTGTTATACTAATATAGTTTGATTACTTTTATGTGAATATAAATTTGCCTATGCCACAAGTGATAATTCAATAAAGGTGTTTAAAAAATTGTTCCATGCTCATATGGGAGAATGAGCCAGTGTAGCAACACATCATAAGTTTCACTTTATTCAAGTTGTGACTAAGTTCTGCTTCATACATTTCACTTTCAGTAATAGGCTTTTCTCTAATGATACTAAGCTGAGCTCTGAAGGACAACGAAGAATGTTCCAGACTCATTCTGGGGCAGTTGGTTGGGTGTGGTCTTGCTAACAAAGGGTTCAATTGCAGCCATGTCCTACCATCTGTTGTCACACCCATCAGAGAGTGGCACTGATCATTACTGTATAAAAAAAATATCAGTTTCAGGGGTTAAACACACTCCCCTCTACCTTCCCTTATTCATCCAGTCTTAGTCGTTTTCATAATTTCTCATATAATGCATAATCAAGCTTTCTTTTTTCTTTTCAGATTTATATCCTACATGGAATAAAGCATACTATCACTCATTTGTGTTTCATATCACATACATATATATCATTCTTTGTACATACTCATCCTGAAAACATTTTTAGTATTTTGTTTACTACATATATTAAATTATAACTCAAAGATGCATACAGAATAATTTTAAATGAGTAAAATGGGTGAAAATATGTTTACTTTCATCTGTGCTGCTTTTTGTTTTTTAGGGGAGGACAAGGCTGTCAATGAAACGGAGACCACCAAGCAGAAAGCACAGAAGATCAGTTACAGATGACTCAGAAGATATTGGCATTATTGATACTAAAGACAAGACTGCAGAAAGTAGTGAAAAGGTGGCACTCAATGAGGAGAAGGTATCAACGACTCAGGAAGAAAAGCCTCTGCAAGAGCAACCACAAGCAGGCAAAGACTCCAACAGAAACGAAGCTGACATGGGGCCTGCAGAGGAAGTGCTTGAGGACTCTGGTGTGTTTGTTGAGGAAAAAAAAAAGGAGGAAGATGAGAAGACCCCATCAAAGGATGTGGAGGAAACTGGCAAAGATGAGCCAGATGGGACAGTAACCTGCCAAGAAGAGATATCTGATGAGAAGGCTTCTCAAAGTCAAGAGCCTATTTGCCAGGACCTAACAGAAAGCAGTGAAGTTGTAACCAGTGAAGTCTTGGAGAATAAGGAAAATACAGGCCAGACTACAGATGACTGCAGCCCTGTAAATGAGCAGAACTCTGAAAACAAGCCAGATATGGAGGTAAGTTTGTTGGCAATATTTTGACTTCAGTCCAGTCCAACTTATGGTTAAAATGTAAGTTGGCTTACTGAGTTAGTGTTCAGTGTTTGTAAATATCAAACTCCGAGCCTCAGTAGAGACAATAAGTGAGTCTGTTGACTCTTACTAAAGACTGAAAACCATATTAACAAGCCAATGGACAATAAATGTTTGGCAATACTGAAACTAGAGGCCTTCTTTATCTCTGTACAGAGATCATTCCACAATTTCCCAACCCTGTGGTGAAAAGAGCTTTTCCTCAAAGAGGAGTGCCATGCTGTCATAGTTATTTCTGATACCCTGAGGCCCAAATTAGCTGAAACAGCATTATTTGAATATGTATATAAAATAGCCAGGTTCCGTCTAACAAATCTATAACACAAAGAATGCAGAGACAGATTTTCAGGTCTATTTCTATAACTATAGTTCTTAATACCATCAGTCTGTCTCATAAAATACTTCTGAATTCTTTCCAGTCTGGAAATTTGGGCACAGTTGTAAACATAGGGAGCAAAAATATATTCTATCTGCAGTCTTACTACAGCCTTGTAAACCAGTATTACAACTCTTTCATCACACTAGAGGTACTATGTAGAATGACTGTAATAATAAAGTAGCAGTTTTTTATTACAGATATTAAATTGTCATTACATTTCAGTCTCTAGTCCACAACAAAACCTAAATCCATGATTTTGCCCTCACTACTTATAAAAGTATTAACCAAGGCATAATGAAAACACGGATTATGTGACCCAAAGTGCAATACCTTAGTGCCACTGACATTAACGACCATGATCTTATTTAAAGACCATAAGTGAATAGTAACCAGAAAGCCCTGTAAGTTAACCAGAATGTTAAAAGAGTTAATAATCACTCCAATTTTACTATCATCAGCAAACTTGTTGACTAAAATCTTATTCTGACATGGGAAGTCAGATATAAACAGATTAAACAAGGGTCCAAGAAAGGAATCCTGTGGGAACCCTGCTGTAACATTCCTTTCTTTAGAAATATTAACTCCAATTTTTACTTTAAGTGTTTTCTCAGTCAGCCAACTAATAACCCACATTATTATATATTGGTTTATTCTAAGTTTAAATAAGGTCACCCTAATTTCTTCATGGGGAATAGTCAGATACTTTGGCCAGATCCAAGTATTCATATAAAAAGTTAAACCCACATCAGCTGATTCCCATAATTCATGGTGAAAACATAGCAGGTTAGTCAGACAAGATCTCCCTTGGGTAAACCCATGCTGAAAAATATACAGGGTAGAACGTAGCTCTTCTTTTATCATGAAGCATGACATTCTTTCAAAACATTTGTTGATAATACACATAAGACTAAAAGACAAACAGATTAAGCATAGTGTTAGACAAGATCAAAAAAAATTTGAAGAAAATGTATACAAAGATATTGAGCATAATAGGGAACCTTTTTATAGATACATAAGATGTGGAAGGAGTAAAGATACACAAATTGATAAAACTGTGTGCAGATTCTAAAATTTATTCTCAGACACAACAGATTATAGATATATTTACAAAATCTTATGCAAAACAGTTTGGCTCCACAAAAGGGGTGGTAAGTTGTCCTAGTGACATCCAGGTAACCCCAGATACTGGAATCAAATTAGATTATATTGAAAAAAGAACTGTGCAAACTGGATCCAAACAAAGCACAGGGAGGAGATGGAATAAGTAACAATGACCTGAGAACACTTAAGCAAGAACTTACACTGCCATAACATCTATTATTCACTAGGTCATATAAATATGGGGAGATTCCTCAAGATTGCAGACATGCACTTATTAAACCTGTCTTTAAGGGAAAGGGGAGTAGGACAAACCCAGAATCATATAGACCCTTAAGTCTATTTTCATGTTGTGGAAAAATAATGGAGAAGGTAATACTGGATAAGTTATTGTCAGAACTGGATAGGTTGGGACTTGAAACCATATATCAGCGTGCATATGTTGAAAATAGATCTATTACCACCTGTAACATGATGTTCTATAACAATATAATAACAGCTATGAATGAAAAATTGTGCTGTGATGTGATGTGATTTATATAGATTTAACTTCAGCATTTGACAGGGTCATGCACAAAACACTGATCAATAAATTAGTACAACTAGGTACTGATGTACTGTTGATAAGATGGATAGCTGCATGGCTTACAAATAGGATATGACAAGTATCACACACCAATTGAACAGGTGAAATCCTTGGTTACAGCCAAGGTGTCCCACAGAGCTCTGTACTAGGCCCTTACTTGTTTAGATTGCATCTTTCAGACCTTACTTTTTCATCTGAGGTGTTCTACAGTCTATATGCTGACGACCTGAAATTGGGTAAACTGATTACAAGTGTTACAGATAAGGCATGTCTGCAAAATAATTTGACTAAATTGACCATTTGGGCACAGGAGAATAACATGTTGATAAATACATCAAAAACTAAGCATATGAAATTTGGGAGACATAAACTGAAAGGTGAATATTTAATACAGCACACAGTGATTGAAACTGTAGACTCATTTAAGGACCTGGGTATATGGGTAGATTCAGCTATGAGTTTTTCTAATCATATCAACCAATTGGCTAATGATAGTTATAGAACTATAGGTTGTATAAAAAGATTTATAAAGTCTAGGAAATCAAACATAATGAAGTAATTGTTTGTTAGTTACATTAGACCCAACCTTGAGTATGGAACAACAATATGGAAACCCTATAGGAACACAAGCATGAATAAACTGGAAAGAGTACAGTGCAAATATGCTAAGGGCATCAATGGATGTGAAAATATAAGTTATTATGAAAGACTAAAATATCTGAACTTGTACAGTGTCTCTTACGGATATTTAAGAGGAAATCTTATTCAGGTATATAGGGCATTCAGGGACAACTACCTCTGGGAAAGTTTGGGGTTATAAAAAAAGTACTACAGAATCATCAGATAACCTATGTAAAAGATTCTATAGGAATGAGAAGTGTACTAACTGGTTCGCTGACAGAGTAGCTGATGCTTGGAACAGACTACCAAATTACATTAAAGCAAGTACTAGTTTAGATATTTTTAAGAACAGCCTGGACATTTATTATGGGAACATGTGTTTTGGCATATTGGCAAGCTAGAAGGGCTTTAATGCCCGTGCTTGAAACATTTGTATGTATGTAATAGGGCAATAACTATCTAATGTCAAACTTTTACCACTTTTGAATAGAGGAAGTATGGTAGATGTTTTTCATATCCATGAACAAACCCTCCTACAAACCAAACTAATATAACCAGCATAAACAGGGCAATCATGCTTTAGAAATTTTAGACAAAAAATAACCACATAGCTCATCCAGAGCAGCTGCTGAATATAGTTTAATAGTACTTAGTGTAAAACCCACTAGATCCTGGTTTATAATTGGGCAATTATAGCTGTGGTTATTGAAATCAGAATTGGAGAAAGTGGAGCTGTTAGTTGACAAGGAAAAAAACTTATTTGCAAATAGGTTAAGAAGGGAGGTGATGATTAGTGATCAGCAGTATGGTTTCATGCCAGGAAAGAGCACTACAGATGTGATGTTTGCTTTGAAAGTGTTGATGGAGAAGTACAGAGAATGTCAGAAGGAGTTGCATTGTGTCTTTGTGGATTTAGAGAAAGCATGTGACAGGGTGCCTAGAGAGGAGTTGTGGTATTGTATTAGGAAGTCGGGAGTGTCACAGAAGTATGTAAGAGTGGTATAGGATATGTATGAGGGTTTTGTGACAGCGGTGAGGTCTGCGGTGGGAGTGACGGCTGCGTTTAAGGTGGAGGTGGGATTACATCAAGGTTCAGCTCTGAGCCCCTTCTTGTTTGTAATGGTGATGGACAGGTTGACAGACAAGATCAGACAGGAGTCCCCGTGGACTATGATGTTTGCAGATGACATTGTGATCTGTAGTGAGAGTAGGGAACAGGTGGAGGAGACCCTGGAGAAGTGGAGATATGCTCTAGAGAGAAGAGGAATGAAGGTCAACAGGACTAAGACAGAATATATGTGTGTGAATGAGAGGGAGGATAGAGGAATGGTGAGGATGCAGGGAGTAGAGGTGGCGAAGGTGGATGAGTTTAAATACTCGGGATCAACAGTTCAGAGTAATGGTGAGTGTGGAAGAGAGGTGAAGAAGAGAGTACAGGCAGGATGGAGTGGGTGTAGAAGAGTGTCAGGATTGATTTGTGACAGACGAGTACCAGTAAGAGTGAAAGGGAAGGTCTACAAGAGGGTAGTGAGACCAGCTATGCTATACGGGTTGGAGACAGTGGCATTGACAAAACAGCAGGAGTCAGAACTTGACGTGGTAGAGTTGAAGATGTTAAGATATGCACTGGGTGTGACGAGGATGGACAGGATTAGGAATAAGTATATTAGAGGGTCAGCCCAGGTTGGAAGGTTTGGAGACAAAGCCAGAGAGGCAAGATTACGGTGGTTTGGACATGTGCTGAGAAGGTGTGCAGAGTATATTGGCGAAAAAGATGCTAAGGATGAAGCTGCCAGGTAACAGGAAAAGAGGAAGGCCTAAGATAAGGTTTATGGATATGGTAAGAGAGGACATGCAGGTGGTTGGTGTGACAGAGCAAGATGCAGAGGACAGGAAGAAATGGAAACAGTTGATCTGCTGTGGCGACCCCTGACAGGAGCAGCCGAAAGAAGAAGAAAAAGAAGCAAATGCCTCTACCAACTGAGATGCATCTGTGAATATTACACTATCCTTGGTAACACTAATATTTGAATAAGAATCTACCCTGTAAGTCCTTAAGTACCTAAAGAGAGCCTTTTTATCAGTGGTGTAGACTGTTAACTTGTATTTAAATTTCCTTTTAGTATATTTTAGCAAATGCCTTAATCCATTCCTAATTTTCTGATATTTTACTCTGTCTATATTATTAAGAACTATCTTAAACTTCTGCCAATGGGCTTTCACTTTTTACCCTAGCCTGTCAAGTTTACCAGTCCACCCTTCTTTATTCTTCTTTAGACAACTGGTGTAATTAGCCTTTGGAAGAAAACGATCAGTAAGAAAAAAATATATTAATAAAAAATGTCCCAGCACATTTCAACATTTTTATTTTCCATACCTACTTGCCAATTCCAGTTTTCTAGTTCACTGTTAATAGCTGAACAGTCCACTTGATAATGTTTCAGTGTTGGAGAATTATGCTTTAACCCAAACACACTTATTCCTTTTACAGCTTTCCAGTAAACGCATAAATGATCAGGACCTATAAGTCCATAGTCAGTCCTACAATAACTGGCTACTAAATCATTCTTGATCCAAACTACATCAAGGACATTGCCTTCCCTTGTTGATTCCTTGACCAGTTTAGTAATATCCAAGCTCAACACTAGATCTAACCAAACTGGAAATAACATCATTGTCAAGGTAGTAATTACCCAGACCACAGAGGATGCATTTAAATTACACACAAT
Source organism: Protopterus annectens (assembly GCF_019279795.1). Classification (NCBI taxonomy): domain Eukaryota; kingdom Metazoa; phylum Chordata; order Ceratodontiformes; family Protopteridae; genus Protopterus; species Protopterus annectens. Next base: position 454,230,547 of record NC_056736.1, read on the forward strand.
CATATTATAGCTTCTCGAAGGTTGCACTAAAAACTTTTAAATCACAAATGTTTACACACAGCATGATTTCTTAATATATGACTGATCTTCATTCAGTGGAGATCATGGAGCAGAGCTCTAGACTAGATAATGCATATATACAGTTTTGGTAAAAACATGAAAAGACTGTGAGGCATGATTTCAGAAATGTTGGAAGATTCAAAATATTCAGTAGCAGTGTAATTTAAGAAAAAAAAAAAAGATAAGTCTTTTAGTGCTGTAGAACACTAACATAATTTCTATTTATAGTTACTATCTGCATGATTTACAGTTAACAGCTCTTCACACTTTCAAGAAAAAAAAAATAGGAGGCAAGATAAGGTGTAAAATAAGTACTGAAGCTGATGGTGTGGTAAGTGTGGATTCCCTGTAGAAAGAAAGAAAGATGCCAAGTATGAAAAATATGAGTTATCTGCTGGAAGCTTATTCCAGGCACAGTGGATTGCAATTATGGATTTCACTGTTAGTCATTCATTTTTGAATCAGGTGTTAGTGATATGAAATTCCCTCCTTAATACAGGACATACAAACTAGCATATGAAAATGCCATTGGAAGAAGGCTGCTGTTCTGCTGAGTCTGTGCTGCTGGTAGCCCCTTGTAGATGACCCTCCCATACTATGTATTTATTTATTTACTTATTCACTTGTTTTTGTAAATTTGGTATTTTGTTGCCAGATCTGCTCACTTGCTTACTTATTCCTGTGGGACTGTAACATCATCATTGGTAATGAGATGTTTCAGAAAGAAAGGAACTGTTAAAAAAGGATTACTCTCTACTTCTCTATAAAGACGCATTTGAAAATAAATAACTCTTTATTCCGTTGGAAGGATCAACTTATCCCAGTTACCCCTTGCCCTTTTCCCCTCTCAGGTAAATTCCTTCAACTCTTTATTAGTTATTGTCCAAAACTTCTCTGGTTGATAAAAATATGCTTACCTTTATATAAAACTAAAGGGACTAGAAACATTTTCACTGTGTGTATTGTACTATCCATATTCATAAATGACAGCTTCCAGTTTCTCAGTTTTTGTTTAGTCTCTTCCCACATATCCTTAGCTGCCATACCAGGAGCCTTTTGTAAAGTTCATAGGTTAGTACTAAGCTAACTGCCCTTGCGAGCCATTTTTAAGCTATAGGCCACCCTCCCCAACCCAAGAGCACTCTGCAGTTGTGCCTCTTCTTGTTCCTTGAAATTCCATACTCCTAAATACTTCACCTTATTGTGTTCCCATAAGTATGGGTACTGCTGAACCAATTCATGTGTGGGTACATAATTTACGGCTATAGCCTTTGTTTTATATTCAATAATTGTATGTCCTGAAAAGACGTGAAACTGTCTCAAAATTTTCCACAGCAGAGATGTCCTTTACTGCATTTATCAAGTACAAAATAATATTATCTTCAAATAAAGCCAACTTTTTCTCAATTACGATTGTAATTATATCCAAGAATTTTTCGAGTCACTTATTTTCTTTACCAATAGCTTTAAATATAACACAAATAATAAAGGAGAAAGAGGACACCCCTATCTGGTTCACACATAAATTCTCAGAGAGTAATCCTTCCACTTTAATTTTTACCTCCAATCCTTCATATATCCTCCTAATTAACCTTATTATTGTATCAGGGAATGGTGGTGCTGCAGTTAGCGTTGTTGCCTCACAGCAAGAGGTTCTCCCGTTCGATTCTCAGCTGGAGCACCTTCTGTGTGGAATCTGCATATCTTCCCCGCGGTCGTGTGGCATTGGAAAGATATGAGTAGAATGGGTGTGCCTTCGTTGAATGTTGGGCGTTGAGCTGGGACCTCGGCGCACGTAAACAAAAATCTACTGCCAATCATTAGCAGAATGGAGTTCCACTGTGGCGACCCCTAACCGGGAACAGCCAAAAGAAGAACACTGTATCAGGGAATGCAGCTGCTTCCATTGCCCTACTCAAAAAATCCCAGCTTACTCTGTCAAATGCTTTCCCTACGTCAAGACCCACCAACAACAGCAGTATTTTATTTCATTCTGCTTCACTCTGGATCATCGTCTCTCTATTAACTTTGTCAAATCTTTGCCTCCTCACCACAAAACCACATTAATTTATATCAATTTTGGCAACACCTTTGCCATTCTTTTTTACTAGTATAGACGTTAACATTTTATAATCATGGTTTAAAATGAAAATGGGTCTATATGTTGTTAGGTCTGATGGGTCTTTACTATCTTTAGGTATTACAGCCACCACCCTTTTTTCTAAGATGTTGGTGCTTCTCCTCCTTTTAAAATACTGTTAAACATAACATTCTAGATATGTATCTCTTTCTTCCCTTCTAACTTCCAAACTTCCACAGAAATACTATCTTTTCATAGAGACTTAACTGCAGAGTGATTATACATCACCATTTTTATCTCATTTCCTCCTATCTTAACTGCTAATTGTTGAGAATTTTTAAGCCTTATCTACCTCTAATCTTGGCATACTTAAATCTTCCATAGATATTTCTATTTTTGTTCTTCCTTGATTTCCACATTTCTCTGTTTGATACAAATTTTCATAAAATCTCCAAAATGTCTCTAATACTTCTACAGGATCTCTGGTTATTTTTTCTTATTATAGGCTCCTTAAGTTTGACAACAACCCTTTCTACTCCTGTTGCAAAGTCATTGTGCTAAAAGATTTTGTGCACTGGAGTTATTATCCAAAGACAGCTGCTTAACAGCAATCTTTCTAATCTTATACATGTTATCCAGACACTCCCTTATTTCCTGTTTAGCACTCTGCAGTTGTGCCTCTTCTTGTTCCTTGAAATTCCCCTTATTCTGCAATACTGTAAACTTTGTCAGCCACTCTAAATAATTTCTGTCATTTCTTAACCATATCTCTTTTTCTTTTATTTCCACCCTATTTTTAAATGCCATTCATTCACCCATCATTGTGTCACTGGTCAGCTGGGAGGACCTGTCATTCAGACAGCTGTCAGGAGTGCTTAGTGAGTTTTCATTATTCAGACCTCCCCTGGCCCTGCATTCACTCAGTGAAGTCGTAGGAAAGGGGTGTGCAATAGGCTGAGTACAAACAATGTCCCCTAACCTGTGCAAGGGACATTCCTTTCAAGCAGCCCTGCCACTCCCCCCCAAAAACAATGGAAAGTGTTTTCTCCAATTTCCAGCACGGTAATCAGACCCTACTGTTGTGCTCCTGAATGTGTACTACCCTCTCCATCCCAGAGGGAGGGGAAGTGGGCCATATCCATTTGCTGTACCCCTCCATGCCTGCCTCCTCCAGTGCTGGGGCTACTAACTGAATTCCATGCACCTAGGTCACACTCATGGCTCCCTCTGTCTGTGCCATGGAGCCAGGCTTCAAGATTAATAATCATATTTCAGTCTCTGCATGTAATTAAATAGTGATTTGTGAATTTCAACAGTAAATTTATTACTGAAGATATAAATTCCATCTGGCCAGAGCATGGAGAATAAATGTTTAAAATCAATAAAGGTCTCTCAAGCCTGTTAACTGTAAAAAAAGTAAAAGTACTTACCTGAATTAGCAGTATTAGAGTCAATGATATTTAATTTTCTTCACAAAAATGGCTACACCCAATGTAATTTATTAAATACTAGTGATTAAAATGGCTTTAATCCACTTTTCATTTACAGAGTCTCACTGATCATTTAGAATGTGAGTTTCTTGAATAAGTGAAATCTGTGCCCCAGGTGTAAAGATTAAGTACAAATTAGTCTGCATGGATTGAAAACATATCTTCTGTTTAAGAGTTATTTTTTATTACTGGTTTTCACTTTACTGAAGTTCTAAAAGTCAAAGTTAACCAATGGCTAAGAGGAATACTTAGCTCTGGTCAACTAGGAGCTGATGGTTTATACAGTAAGTTCTCATGTGCTTGTGAAACTTTCACAGGTGAAATAGTACAAGACATTAATCACTAGCGATGGGGGTTGCTCTTGAACTCTATAAAATAGAAAAACATTCTAGCCCTTACCCAGGCAAAATCCAGTACTGAATTTCTAATCGTACAGGACATTATCAGTCTTTTCTCCTCTATTCAAAGTACCATAGAGGGCAGAAGCTCCACAACTAAAAGCTCACACTGAAGCTTATTACCCACTATATCATCAATTATATGCATTTAGGAAAGGCTACAGTACCATAATAGCACTGCTGTTTTTTTATATATACTCCATCTTGACTACCATGGATTATGGGTAAAATGACAAAAGGTTAGTTTTTGTGAACTTAACAAATTACTTCATATTAATAATGTATGATGTGTCATTTGCCGAACCGGCTTTATATGGCCAAAACAAGTCAGTATTATATTGGTCTACCAGTTACCTGTACAGTAGATCCTTTATCATAACTACTGGACTTGGGAAATTACAGACACCTCTAATAGCCAAGAGATACCCCAGTTCTCATTCTGCCACTGCTTACTATTTACACTGTCTTAAACTCATTTAACTTTTGATGTGGCACATCAGTAACATTACTTATGTTGATGACATGTTCCTGTATATTCATGTCCGTCACAAATAGAAACTGTCACCAAGCTACCAAACATCCTAGCACAACTGTGCCTTTGGTTGAAACAAACTGGGCTGTTTGTTAACCATATGAAGACCAAGATCATGCTCTTTGGTACCTAGAAACATCGCTTTGTGTTGAATAGTTCATGGAGTGTTACAGGCCCAGAATGTGACACTTTGTTGTATGTGCTATGCTGCAAATATCTTACCTTGGGGCATACCTATCAAATGTCTCTAATTTAGTAAACAACTGAGGATTACAGTTAGTCAATAATGCCAGATATTTAGAGTTTCATACTTTATATTTTTCAGAAAATGCTTGTTGATGCAAAACCTGTTGTTCTATTAACTTTCTAAATGAATTAGGATATTTAACCCCCCCCCCCCCAATTTTAGACCTTTGTCTCCCCTCTCATTAGTTTTGCTTTGTCCCTGTTTCTTGAACAGAGAAGTTGAGTACTGTGCCTTGGGGTATGGTTAGTCCTACCATGAACTTTCTAAAATCATATTCAGCAGTCTATTGGTAGGATATTTGCAGCGCTTGCAACCTGTTATACAATCACAAATGTTCCTACAAATGAAGTTAGACAGATATTAACAAAAGGGATTGCATTATATAGTATAGGACTTTTCTAATTATCCAAAAGCTGCATTCTACACAAAACAAAATTTGTAGGTTATTCAGGGTGCTAGGAACCAGCACCACTGCACTGCTGTGAAGGCTGCTAGATGGCATCCATAAAACAGATGGAAAAACTCAGAATTTTTACTTTGCTTACAAGCTGGTTACCCTTGAACAGAGCAGGTCATCAAATAAGCTCCTTCTTCTTCTTCTTCTTCCATTGAATGGCAGGGGAGTTTTGTGTCGAGTTGCCAGAGGGCCAATTTAGAGTGTCCATCCACCTGCAGCATGTCTTTGGGATGTGGGAGAACCTCTTGCTGTGAGGCAGCAATGCTAACCACTGCACCACCGTGGCCGCCCATCAAATAAGCTCCTTATTCTCAACAATTTGTCTAGAACCTTAAGGACCAGAGTATAAGCTGTAAACACCCTAGGTATCCTTCTGTACCCCACAGAATACTCCCATACAGCTTTTCAGTCCAGGGATCATAGATTTGGAATGCTTATTCTAACAGCCTAAAAGAAATACCATCACTTCCGTCTTATACTAATCAGTTTAAAATACTGCTGCTTCTGTAGCCATATGCAAATGCCAGGGTTCTGTTACCTAAGCTTTTAACAATCAGTACTAATGTAGCTTTTGTTATCAGATGGCTTTGGGGTCAGCATGCTACTAGCAATATTAAGATCCTTTATGTATAAAATTGTTATATCCTTAAGCTATCCTAATAGTGCTGTCATGTTATTGACTGCTATTGTGTGTTCTTGTTTTACATGTCTAGCATGTGGCACACAGGGTTAAGGCCATCAGCTGTAGTTCCTGTGGTCCAGGGTTTGATTTCCTCAACCCTTATTTGCCTACTGTGTTAACCCTGAGCAAGTCACTTAACCAAACATTGCTCCCAGATTGCCCCTGAAAAGGGAGTGCTTGTATCTGGTTAATAAATGGATATTAGTATTTTTGTGACTAAAAACTAATCAATTTAAAATACTGCTTCTTCTGGTAGCTGTATGCAAATGCCAGGGTGCTGTCACCTAAGCTTTTAACAATCAGTACTAATGTAGCTTTTGTTATCAGATGGCTTTGGGGTCAGCATGTTACTAGCAATATTAAGATCCTTTATGTATAAAAATGTTACATCCTTAAGCTAACCTAATAGTGCTGTCATGTTATTGACTGCTATTGTGTGTTCTTGTTTCACATGTCTAGCATGTGGCACAGAGGGTTAAGGCCATCAGCGGTAGTTCCTGTGGTCCAGGGTTTGATTTCCTCAGCCCTTATTTTCCTACTGTGTTGACCCTGAGCAAGTCACTTAACCAAACATTGCTCCCAGATTGCCCCTGAAAAGGGAGTGCTTGTACCTGGTTAATAAATGAATATTATTATTATTGTGACTAAAAACATCCGTTGCTATCCAGTACTGGATATTGTAACAATATGTTATTAAATTATGGCATTCTTCCTGTTAAAGTAAGATGATCTAGTTGAATGAATACTCACCCTAAGCAGATTGTTAAGAGAAAGCATATCATTATTTTAAATGTGTTTGTAGATACAAACTTTGCACTTTATGATGTTTATAATTACACATCATATTGACTCTTCAAAGGGAAAGTATTTATAATCAGTTTCAGTTAGGGTTCATATGTGTTTACTAGGCTAATGACCACAAGGGCCTTTTTAAGCCTAGCCATGCATCCCAAATCTCTGACAAGTTCTGATACCCTTGATAAGTGTAAGCATGGGCCTGGGAGATGAACCATTTACAGGTTACCTTAAGGAGTTCTTCTTTGGCAGAAATGAGAAATGAGATGGCTCAAGCAAGTATAGACTTTAAAATGTCTGTCACAAGGCCTATGTTTATGTCATGAAGTTTGAGGCTAACATAGCTTAAGTCCAGCTGTAGGTAGTGCTTGAAACTTCATTCTGGCAAACTAGACCAAGGTGGCTAACATACCCATATGGTTTTATTAAATGATGATATACTTCTCTCTTGACGATCTACTATGAAGGTAAGTACTAACACAGTTGCATGTTTCTGTGTTTTGTTCACCCTATTTGTTTTTGTTTCAAGTCTTTCAAGTGGTTAGGTTTGTGTGCCTTTCACAGTGAGCTCCTCTCAACTCTGTTTCCACTCCAACCACAACTAGAAAGATCTAGAGATGCGGTAGACCATCGGCTGTCTCATACACTGGCTGCATCTGCACCAAGGAGCAGTTGCCCAAGACTGCTAAAAGAAATTTATCAGGCATGAACAGGACTCCATTTCCATAGTTTCATAGGTGATTACTAGGCCAATGGTGTAAGAGCCTTTACAAGCCTAGCCAATAATACCCAAGATATGACACTGTTATATCTTAATTCCCCAGATGTGGGATGGGCTGGTATTAGGGTAGTGGGTCTTTGGCTGTTGGAGCCCTGAGTCATTTTCAACTGCCTCTGTCCAAAAGGGACAAGGACAGTACGCCAGGAGTGAATTTACAATTCACCATTAATTTATTCACATTCTTTTTGAAGAGCATGAGGGTCGGGCTTTGCTTTACGATGATGGAAGGTTTATTCCTTAGACAAGGTAGCCTTAGGGATATGAATCTGTCTGTCCAGCAAGTCCTGTTTGAATCACAAATAAGGTTCACGTCCATGGCAAGTATAACCCTCGTATAATGTTTCTTGCGAATATGTAACATCTTCATTTGGACCAGATCAGAGAATGCCTGATAGGTCAGGCATAAATCACCTCTCAATATAGGGCCTTTAGTCAGTCCATGTAAGACATGTGTCACACACTTTGTATTTTTTTTTAGTGAGAAACCTCTGGGGCCACTCCAGTTGGTGTAAGTGCCTAGTTAGGTATATGCATAAGGAAGCATTGTACTCGATTATGGGCATGATGAGGGCTGGGTACAATTGCACTATGACTTCCTTTGACCTTGATGCCATGCCTTTACTTATACGTTGAGCCACAAAGAAGTATTTCCTCACTACTATAGCTACCTGGTGGTCAAAGTTTAGATTACTATCTGTCTGCGTTCCTAGGTCCCTTACAACCGGGTCTACTTTTAGAGGTGTGCTATCAATATTATAATTTGCAGGGATATCTGATTTACTGAAAGGTATGATTACACATTTTTTAGCATGTAGTCTCAGACCATGGTATTAGCACCAATTGTTTGAAATTTTTAGGCCTGTCTTTAGGATGTCAGCATTGTTTGGGAATTCAAAGATTGCTCCCAGCTTACAGTCATCAGCAAACTTGATGAGTCAGAGACCCCCGACATTGTCATTCACTTCAGAGAAGTATACCAAACAGGAGGGGTCCTAACACTGAGCCCTGTGAGACACTGCTAGTAACAGTTTTTTATGGAAGTGGATTTGTCTATCTGGACAACATGTGCCCTGTCAGTAAGACAGTTTGCTATCCACCTGAGGATTTTGGGGTTTATGCCTAGCACAGTAAGTTTGTTTAGGATTCCTGACTGGGGGATTATATCAAAACCTTTGGCCAGGTCTACATAAGTGGTGTGTACCATTTTCCCCTCATTTGTGGCCCTGATGACTTTCATGAAGACGTCCACCAAATTGAGCAGTCAAGACCTCCCTCTGACAAAGCCAAATTGGGTCTGGTCCAAGGTTTGGAGATTTCCAATGTTGTTATTGATCAGGTCCATGACACTTCTCTCCATGACCATGCAGATAAGAGTGGTCAAGCTTATGAGTCTTTAGTTCCCTGTGTCAGTTGAAGGGCCTCCTTATGCAGTGGGATGATTGTTGCAGTCCTGATTTCCTCTGTGACAAATCCCATTTAGAGGCTGTGGTTAAACAGGGTTTCTAGTAGCCCTGATAGAGTCTGTTTTAAGTTATTTAAGAAGTATCCTGGAATGTTGTCCTTACTCATGGAGGCTGTATTTTTGGCTTTATCAAATACAGTAAGGATTTGGGTGTGGTAGGAGGTGATGAAGGGGAGAAGTTTGAACTGAACTTTTCGGCTAGCAGGTTTGCTGTAGTTCCAGGCTGGGTGTAACTGTTGCCATTCATGATTAACTCAGCACATTGTTAAGCAAGTCCCCTGAGGTTATTAACATAATTAAAAAAGCCATATGTGGGTCTATATGTTTGTTCCTTAGTGTTGGTATTAGTATTTTTGGTGCAATGCTGACAACCTGGTTTGCATTTTTCATGTGTGCATGTGACAGCTTTGCCTCCAATGGCATATTGTAGCTACATCTCTGATATACCATGTTAGTCTGCTGTAAAATTAAGTGGTTGTCAGTGAACATGAGGCAGTTACTGTACTGTGTCAGGATATGCATATCCACCAGGGCAGAAATAGAAATGACAGGGAAGCAGCTATCCTTTATATGAGATCCTTAGTAGATGGGGAAAGAGTAAGGGAGAGCCAATTAAAGGTCTAAGTGAGAGTGTTTAGTAGTATACTATAAAATGACCTGCAGTGGTGCTCCCCTCTGTGTAAACTGGCATTTCTTTGAACAGCTATGAACAGTGGGAGACTAAGGAGAGCATTTCCTATATAGGATTTTAAACTAGAGAGGTTTGTATACATACAAGGCATGGGTAACATTGTTTGCTTTTATACCAACAAAATGAAAGACTTTTACAGAGTTAAGACCTCAGGCCAATCAGATAAACCCACACTAAGCCATCCACCAGCAATTCCCAAATTGGATGGGTTGAATTAGCCCTCTGCTCCCACCAGAGTGAAGAATAAAACCCTTTTAATGTAAAACAAACTGGTGTTGAGCTCAAGTGCAGTAACAAATGCTTTACAAAAAAAAGGCAGAACTCCTGCAGTATCGAGAATCCTTGGAAATCAGTTTACAAACACAGAAAAACTTTGCAAAACTTAGAAATATTTTGGCAAACTCAGGAGAACTTTGGCTAACTCAGAACAGCTTTTACTGTTAATGCAGGCACCTCTGTACTGGGCATCTCTATAGCATCTACTGATTTTATTAATACATTCATTTTATTTGTAGTTTATGTAAGTAAAGAACGGGACTATTCTTTTGTAATGAAGTAAGTGTCTGTTGATGATATTTCAGGTAATGGAGCTGGTCAGTCAAGTTTTTTTTTCTCTGTGTGTGTGTGTTTTTTTGTCAGCTAAATTTAGAAAAGTACAATAAATGGCATGCAAAGTTGATGTCTCCAATAAGTCAACAGACCTTGTTGTAAAACAAATATTGGAAGCACAGCATATGCTTATATAAAGTTCAGTAATGAAATAACTAATCTTACCCTGTTATATAGTGCAAGCTGTGGTCTTAAAAACATTTTAATTTATATATTAGCACATGTACCAAGGACGTTATCTCTACTCATCTTTGTGCTTTGAGAGGCAGGCTTCTTTACAGATTATTCTTAGAAGAAGTTGCTCCACAGTTATGATGATGATGATGATGATAATTGTGTTTCTCTGCTTTTCTGTTCTCTAGGTTGCATCCACTCAGGACACAGAAAATTAGACAAACTGAAGCAATGGCTTTATCATTTACATTTCAGTCAGCGATTGTTCTGAATCTGTAGGCAGCTGGAAATGTTGAGAAACAAGATGCACTCAGCAGAAAGAACAGAATACATTGAAACCAGAGAACTAAAAAGTAAACTAAATTGAATAAATCAGTGCCTTTTTTGCCATAGTTGTTGTTTACTATAACAACGTATTTGTGCACATTTGTAATAGGTTAGTTGCTTAATATCTAAGCTGTAAAAAATCTACTTTGCAAAAAAATGCTAGATGATATGAATATGAAATGCTCTGCTTTCAATGCATTAATAGTGAAGATGCAGATGCATTGAGCGACAGGGTAACAAGGTGGAATGAGAGGCCTTATATTGTAACTTACCTGTATGGTGCGCCATATTAGGTCAACACAGCAAAAATATTCTCAGGGGTAAAGGAAATCAGTTTTTGTCTCGTGCTTTGCTGCCCTCCACAAGAATGCAGTATCACAAACAACTCTACACTGCTGGCTCACTCACATGAAAAACATATGTTCAACTGCTTATTTGGAGAATTAGTACCTTCACAATGAATTCTGAATATCGTGCTGTGACCTCAAGAAGATTAGGAGAGCAGAAGTCACTGAGATCAGTCATTTGTCTAAGACGTGCTGGCATCTGATGAAAATACGTCAGTCAGCTTCTTGCACTAGGTATAACTGTGCTAAGTAGGATATGTGATTTGGTTCACTGTATTATGCATTACAATGAAAAAGAAACAAGAATCGATGTCTGGGATTGTTATTCATTTTATATTGATATATAAATCCAGATTGCTGTCAATGTGTGAGTGTCCTGGCAGCATAAATGATTATGTTACAGCTGATTGAAACTTTATTCTTGTCACCTGTAGTTCATGATAAAAGCATATTTTAGGTCATGTTTATTATTATATTTACCAGTTTCATGTGAAAGAGTTATATATCTGAAGAAGGCTGTGATGACCACTCAGGATCAACATTAAGGAATCATTTGTAGTATTAGTATAAAATTACATATTTCTGCACCCATAATATTTGCAGTTGTCAGCGCCATCACTACTTACTTGTACTACAGCTACTTGTTCCACATTATCTTGCAAACTTGATAGGCTTTGTTGTTTAAATTGTATAGGAACTGTGTTTCTGTACTTCCAGTTTTGTGAATAAAATCTCATAAAGGATGACAACATGAATTTTCAGCATGTCACACTACTAAGTCAAAGTCACAATATCACTATCTCAAGATGATTTGAATTAAAATAGGAACAATATGTAAGCCATACCTGTCAAACTTGCAGCATTACAAATCAGCACTGGCCTTTGAAAATCATAACACAGGATTCACAAGGAACACTTTCTTATTTTTTCAGAATAGAAAGTTTTAAGAGGCTAGATTACATATAGTAAGTGATAACCAATTTTGCTGCAGTTCTATTATTTAATAATGGTGACACTTTCAAACAGGTGTGACTTGATGAAGAAAAATTGTAGTTAAGAGGAGTAAGGATAAAACAGAAAGTACCAAAATCATAGCACTGTGTCTAACCTGCAGCAATGAGAAGGCTCTAAAATAGTTGCTGCTCTTAATGTAATATGCTTACTCTGGTAAACCTGCCCAATTCCAAAAGACTTACTCTCTGTATAAGTGACTTATTCTGGTGTAAGGCCTGTCTATAAAGTAGGCATACATCAGAGAAAGTCATTTACACAGAGAGCAAGACTTTTGTAATTTGGGCATTTTGTCTCATGCCTTTGGTGTAGGTTGATTTCTTATCAGTGTTTCCAAGTCTTACATAATAAGACACCATATACAGTATGACATACAGGTTTGTAGCATTTCATCAGTTAACCTGCCACATTGCCTGTACAATAAGACATTGGCCTCTTTAATGATGTCTTTCTGCTATAAGGTGGTCATAGTCTTTAAATGTGGAGGCGTGCAGTTGACTTCCTTTCTCATTTCCTGTTAACACTGATAGCACTCTATACTCTGAAACTGCATTTAGGAACATGATCACCCATTTTGTTAGAAAAAGTAGGTACATGAAACCTTTATACATTGCTTGAATACCTTAGCATTGTTACAACATGCATAGAAGCGAAAGACGTTTTTAAAAACAATAAGTAAAATATCTTATAACAGCAATAAGGTAACTTTGTAATTTGGGCTTTTTGTTATTAACGTCAGCATGGTGACAGAGTGGTAAATATACCTTTTGGTGCAAATTACAGAATTATTTGAAATTATAAGACCATCTTTCCATGTTAATAAAACAAAAGTGAAATGAATATCATTTAATTTCACTTGTTACGACCAATTCCATGTTCAGTCTCTGTAGTCTGACAGCCACATATGTGCTTTGATTGGCACCCTTATTTAAAATTAATTGCAACTTATTCTAGGGCTAGTTGATGTGCTCAGTGGACTGATATAAGAAAACAATATGCTGTTTGTAATGGTATTGTATTTGCACAAAGCTCTCTGACTAGCATGCACTAGTGGCCTGTTCATTTGGTCATGTCTGACTGTTTTTCCTGCAGCTTTAAGATCTGCATTGTACTGAACTAAAGTCTGCTGCAAATTTGGCAGAACCTTTGTTTTTTACTTATGTATTAAAATTATATTAAATAAAGCAGTCATCCAGTCTGAATTTTTGTGGCATTTTATAATGTTTGAGTGTATTTTGAAAGTTGTAAACGTTAAGAGTTGGCACCTTGACAACAGATTTATTTTGTGTGTTTTAACAGAAGCTTACCATTAACTGATTATAATGACAATAAACTGGGATGTATAAAGTGCCCCATAAGGCAAGGCATTCAATGTGGAAGAAGCTGAGAAAATTAGAATTACAAAGTATCCCTTTTCTGGGACAGAGTAGCCCTTGATGTACCAGATATAATAGCTTGTAACCCTTTAGCAAATCAGTCAGATGTTCTTTGTGTTTCACTGTTGCAGTCATCACACTTGGGTTATCTGCCTGCAGGTAGCCCTCAGCTGGCCTGAACACCAGAGACTTAGTATTTTTGGGTCAGATGCTGTCACTCCAAGACTGACGTCAGGTCGTCAGGGGTATAAAAACAGGCAGCCGACGCCATTACATCAGTCTTTCATGCTGAGGAGCCAGAAGCAGAAGCAGTTTGCATGAGTGCCGGTTGGCCGCTACCTGAGTTTTCATTTACAAATTGAATCATCCTGAAGTCTTCTAAAGCTAAGTACCCCGTTGGGGATCCTTTTTTCTTGCTCTAACTGATGTCTGAAAAAGTTAAAAATTGTTTTGCCTGTGGAAAGCAAATACCACACTGAGATTTTCATTCTTCCTGCGTCACCTGTTTAGGCCCAGACCACGACATACCTCGCTGTTGGTTTTGTGACTTGTTCAACACCCGAACTATTCATCATCGGGCCCTTATTGTCACTAAATATGTTTGTTCTCGATCTCCGTATTCTGAAATGGCTTCGGTAAGCCATCCGACTACTGATATTCCGAAAAAACGTAAGGATAAAGACAGAGACAGACCGCACAGGTCCAAAGCTGCTGGCCATGATTCTGTTAAGCTAGTTGCCTGTTTGCTGGTACTGAGTGAGGTGCTTTCGCAGCCCCTAATGCCTGCTTTAATGGATTTGAAGGCCTCTACCGAGACCCATTCGGAGTCTAAAATAGATCTAGGTAGATTAGCTTTTCTACTAGGAATAAATTTAAAGCCTTTGGACAAAAGATGAAAATGCTCTTCATTTAATTCTATATTACTCTAGTTAAAAATCTTAAAATCATCTAATGTAAAAACATTACCCTGTCTAAAAATAGTTGTATTACCTTGTCCTTCCAGAGTTAATGGTAGTTCCATCTGAAGTTGGGTTTGTACTGTGGGAGATGGACAGGATTCTGATTCCGAATCCTGTCCGACCTCCGTAAAGGGGGAGTTTCTAAAGAATTAGAATGATTGTCATGCTCTCCATACTCAACTTCTTGTTGAACAAAATCTACTGCTGCATTTTCGTTGTAATGGTGGGCTATATTAAATCTAAAGGTTGAAGGTTTAGGCAGGGGCAATAAAACAAATTATAACTAGAGAATGGAATAGGTTTACTGAGATTTCTGACCTTGAGACACTTAAAAATAAAAATCTGACTTTTATTTTCCGTAAGGATGTAAATTTTAAACAATTTTTTGAGTTTGGGAAAGTAAATACTTCTTCAAAAAGACCAGGTACTTTCAAATGTGGTAGTTGTCCACAATGCCCTTTAATACACAATAGGGGTAGTATTCTAGTTACATCAAGAAACAGGGAGATTGTCAGCAAATGTTTTTCCAACTGTAACACCAATGGTGTGGTATACATGGCTACTTGTAAGGTTTGTACTTCATTCTACATAGGCAAAACGGAGAGAAAATTAAGAAATCGTATTTATGAACACAGTTATGAAATTAGGAAGCAAAATAATAAAAATGCCCTTTACAGACATACTTTGATTTGTCCGCAAGCAACTTTTCTTTTTTATGTTTTGGAAACAGTACCCAAGGAATTGAGAGGGGGTATGTGGGAGGCAAAACTCGAATATAGGGAGTTATTTTGGCAGATTGTCTTAGATTCCACAAAACCCCCAGGTTTAAACAACATGATTTCTATTACTTCTGTTTTGAAACTAAGAGCTGCTAAATTGTGATTTGAGAACTAGCCACAAGATGGCACTAAATACAAGAGTTTTAGGTATATGTTTAACATTAAGAAACATAAAAGGTAGCTTTTTTTAAAAGGAAAAAGAAATAAATGTAGTTTTATGTTACATGAATTTAAAGCCAAAGTATAAAATGTTGAATTATATTATTTATATTTAATATTAATAACTTTTTCATGGATTCTAATAATGATTTTAAAGTTTTTTAAAAAAATGGAAACTTTTATTACACTGTTTTACCTTTAAATTATTTGTTCAATTAAGGTATGTTAATGATCAATTATCATTGTATTTTGCACAGGTTGGATGGTATCAATTGATGTAAGGTCTACTGTGATTTGTTCATCTCTGATGAAGATTTGGATTCTATGTCGAAAACGTATTCATTTGTGTTGCAGCGTTAAGGAAATAAAGTGCTGGTGTTTATTTAAGAAGTTTGGTTTTTGACCTTCATTTGGGCACTCTTGCAAGTCCTGTTTTTTGGTTTTGGTCTCCTTTAGACTTGCCTTACTACTTTATGTTACCTGAGCTGTTGTGCTAAAAGCTTTTGTGCTCTGGAGTTATTATCACAAAACTGTTACTTAACAGCAGTCTTTCTAAACACATGCCTATTATCCAAGTACTCCCTTATTTCTCTTTACCACTCAGCAATTGTGCCTTTTCTTGTTCTGTGAGATTCCCTTTACTCTGCAATACTTTAACCTTTGTCAGTCCCTCTAGATAATCCTTGTTACTTCTTAACTGTATCTCTTTTTATTTTATTTCTACCCTATTTTAAACTCCAATTTCATTTTATCCAACTCTCTAGCTATATTTTCTGAAGAAATGTTTGTCTTCCTTAATAACTACCAAATAATTTCCATTACCCATTCTTAAATTTCTCTCATTTAATGAAAAGATGGGGAAGCATCAGTGTATCACTTTTATTTCTTTACCCTGTGTTTGTATTTTAGTTATTATTGGCGCATGACCTGAAATAGTTATTGGATGCATATCAAAACCTTCAATTAAATGCGCGTGTTCCTGTGAAGTATCATTTTTGTTTAGCCCAGCCCAGTTTTTGTACCTTGAGAAATAATACATAAATTCTGTCTGAGCTCCCACTACTGCATTTACATCTTCCATGCCAAATATTTTCATAAATTTAAAATCTACCCTCTTTTGTTATATTTCCCTCCTAGCCCCCCAGATGCATCATCACTGTTGCAAATCAAATTCCAGTCCCCAGCTGTAAGTAGTATTCCCTGCTGAAAGCTGACTATTTCTCCCGGACCTTTCTTAAGCTCCATTGTAGCAGTTTTAGGTGGACTATAAATACATGACATTGTAACCCTCCTCCCTTGCCAGTAACCACTTACTTCTACAAATCTACCATTAATATTATTATTATTATTATTTTTCTATAGCTATCGGAGCATCTCTAGCAATTAGTATAAGTACTTCCCTTTTACTTTGTCTCAGATATTCTGCAGAATAACCATCCTGGAATCCTTCTGTTGTGAAATTCACATGCTCAGGTCTTTCCAAATTTGTATCCTGTAGCATAGCTATTGGCACTCTGCATTTCTTTCTATAGTTCACTACACTTTCTTTTTTGTATATACCTTTTTTAATGTCTAGTTTCAGTTTTTGTGTTACATGCTTACACTAATGTATGGCAGGTTGATCTTTTATACACTTGTCTCTTGTCATACCAATTTCAATCTATGTCACATCTTATAATACTTTTTGTTTTAATGAAAAACCTCAAACAAAAAAAAAAAACACACCCCAGAACACTCCCATAACCTATTAACTTAATAAGAACAAACAAAACTATGTACCTCTTCAAATAATGAAGTTTAATCCTCCTAATAGGAACAATTGTCCAAGATTGATAGCTACACTCACAGGCTTTAATTGACTTATAATTTAGGTTATCCATTCTAAGATGCATAGTACAGTCTATGTTTCTACTTACATTAAGTGCTGTCTGTTTTTGTCTTATCTATATGCCTCTTTCATTTTCAGAAAATAACTTGAATGCTTTCAGAAAACATATTTTAGTCATTGAAAGAAAAAAGAATTCCACTTTTATTGCCCTTTTATCAGCTTGTCTCCATAGAAACATGAGAACCAGATACACAGTTGCCTTCAGCTACAAGCTCCTCATATTGCACTGTGAACATTTATTTGCTAAATGAAAACTTTTCATTACATTTAGTGTTCTCTTATTTACTTAATTTGACTTAAAACATATTGTTAGATGAAGCCAAGGGCCGTAATCCAGTCATTCCCAATGTAATACTATGAAAAAGCATATCAATTTTAATTATATCATGATATGTATACTTTTAGAACCTATCCCTCACATGAACAACCCAAGTTTACTGTCTATTATCTTAAACATGCTTTTGTCTAGGCTTTCTTCCCTTTTTACACTGCAGTGCCTACATTTCTTAAAACTAAACAAGAAGGAAAAAATAATAAAAAAGGGCACCTGTTTACTTTGATATGCCTATAACACACAAAGATAACTGAAAAGTGCTTTAATATACAACATGTAGTATATGTTATGTTTTATAAAAAATACTAAGACTAAAAATTATTTTACTTACAGTTATCTGTATGCTTCCAGTTTCTATCTCCTTAATGTTCTTCCAAACACTGATAACATGAAGTAGGTCACATGCTTTGCGGTTCCCTACAAGTTTAACAAAGCCAAAAAAGAACAATATTTACAGGTTTTTATTTTCATATATATCTCACAAATTTGACTGATGCTTTGTATCCCACATTTTTCAATTAATTCCCGAGTTGCTGGCTTTCTTCCTGTTGATCTCCATCTCCCAGCTTCATTCCCTGGTTAATTTCCAAAGTACTCCTGGTATTTCTAGTCAACTACTCTGCTTTTCTCTGACTCTCAAGCATTTTTCTTTGGAACATTGGAAAGGATTTCACTGGCAAAGTCTCTCTAAGAGCTTTATTATCAAAAGAATAATAAGCAGAATCTCTGTCTGCTTAACAGCTCACTTTTTCTTGGACAGACTTTTGTATTTCCTCCTTAGCATGTTCAGCATCAAAAAATGACTTTGGTCCTCCTGGAAAAAAATATTCTGAAGATAAGTGGTTACAGTAACTTGAATCTAACACCGGCTTCTTGACATTCCCTGACTGTTGGAATACATTTACTCCTCTTCTGCCTGTTGTACAGTGAGTAATCATTTTCCACAAACACTCTACTGTCTCCAAATTTTAGTACTTTGTCCTTCTTCCACAGTTTTGTCAGAATCAACATCTTCTGCTGATATGATTGCATCTTTACCATTAGAGGTCTTGGCTCATATGCCTTTTCAGTAAACATCTCCTGCTGTGGAATACCAGTCCAGTTGCCTATTTGTGCTTTCATAAAATTAATAAAGTCTGTTCCTTCCATTTTCTCTTCTACAGCAGAAATTCTCAGGTTTTCCCTACATGTTCTACCCTCTAATTCTACCATTCTTTGAAACATCTCTTCTTCAGCAGTCTCATATTCAACCAGCCTTTTTTTCATTTCAACCTCTGATTTTTGCAGTTTTATCAGCTCATCTTAATAACTTTTTAAAGCATCTTCCATGTTTTCCAGCTTTTTATTTGAGTTGACAGACTCCTTCAGTGTTTCATTTATTTTTATCAGCTCTGAGCACATTTGACTTATTTTTCCTCTAGATTACTGGAAGTCATGTCTTGCACCAAAGCTGGAACTAGAACTGCTTTTTTCTGAACAGCTGAAGAATTCTTCCCAGCCAGTGTTTTCTCCTCACCTTTTCTTGTAGATTTTCTTTCAGTTTCTCTAAATGTCTTCTTTGCTGGCATCCAGGCAGTGCACTTACTAGCCAGTAACTGACATTTGACCAAAAAAGACAAATTCACTGTCTCTCATTTCCGAGTTTCTGTTTTCACACTGGGAGAGCTGAAATTAAGCTGTTACTCAGTGTACAGCCATCACGGAAGTCCCACTTGACTGACTTTGTTATAGTGGGTCTGAAGAAGAAGCTGATCAGTTTTCTCCTGTACTTCTCCCACTCCATTTCCACCTCTCCTTTTATGTTTTGCTGATTCCTTTCCTCTTGTCATCTGCATTTCCTGCTTAGGAATTCTTCAGTTTATTTGTTGGTAGAGGCTAACTTCTTCTCTTTCTTAATCATTGTTAGAGTATCTTAATACTGAAGCTTTGTGATATAGCCTGTTCTCCTCTGTGCGTCTATTATGAGGTCCTATGCTTTCCTTCTAGCCTGCCATTATTTTAAGCTTATGCTCACTCAATACATTTTCCTCTTGCAGACAGTATTATCAATTTTTTTTGTCCAGTAGGCTTTGCTTGTCATGCAAAACATGCCCTGAATTGGGGGGGGGGGGTCATCATTTGTGGAACAGACTTCTCATTAATGCCATAAAATCTAGCATTATGTTTTCCAGAACTCAAAAACATATTTCAAAAAAACTCTGCATACGTGTATCAAGCAAAGCTGTCAGGTGCATGCCATCTATAACAGAACATAAATACCTAGAATTAGCCTTAGATCCTTCTCTCATTCTCAAAATATATTATCAACAAAACCCTGAAACAGGTGTAACGATGCTGCAAAATTTCTCATCTTATCACACCCACTGCTCATTGTGCATAGTTAGGAGTGTACTAATTCCAAAACTCAAATATGACCAATGACTAGCTACCTTCCACTATAGTAGCAATGTACAAACAATACAAACGTGAATAAATAAAATCTGCAGATTTGCTTTACTTGCCGATCAACTAACCTATCCCTGCCAATTTTTGAAACACATTAAATAGATACCTGTTAATAACAGAGCAACCTTGCTACACTCCACAAAAAATATTTAGGCTATGTTAGGACACTGCCCTCCATTAAGAGCAAAACTACAAGTTGAACAACAAAACTATGCACTAACAGATGTACATGAGGAGACTTTTATCCTCATTGGGCCCAAATTCAAAACAGCAAAAGGTGAAAGAAATTCTTTGTGGGGGAATCACCTGTTACATGTCAGGTTAAATAGCATGATGATGCATTCATGAGCATTAGACCGGAGCTGCAGCAAGTTTGATTGGCAACAGTTCATCTTTTTTGTATGCACTTGTTTTCATTTTTCTTTTTTCAATGCTGTTTGTTACTAGCCAAGCATATTTTTTTTTCATCAGGGCTGCCAAATCAAAATGCAGCAGTGGAAGAAAAGCCAGATAAATCTACCAAAACAGCAGCAATCAAAACAATTGCTGCAGCACCCCAGACAGAAGGCTTCCACTATTGGGAAGGCACTACCAGAGGAATCAACAGAGTTATCTCAGCTGTCAGACTCTGAACCAGTGTCTGGTGTTCCATGACTGTTTCAGTTACCTCCTAAACCAGCTAGAACAAATTTATTTCAAGAGAAAATTCTTCAATTTCTTTTGGGTTTGAAGTTGTATTCCAAAGAATACAAGTGACTTGACTAGTACAAAGCAATTGATTAAGAACAATCTTGAACAGGAATACTCAGATATACAGAAGATTGATTCCATTTATATGTCTTTATCTCCTACATGTATGTTATTTACTGCTCTACAAGCTCTTGGGAAAATGGATAATGAATGTGGCAGACTAAATAAATGCTCTAAGAAATCAATTGTTAGTAACAGCTTTGAAATGTCCAATTGTGCTCAATTTATACTGGAGAAAATTGGCATTCTTCTTTCTGGCAAAAATGTCTAAACAGATAGCCAAATTTAAACACTTATTAGTTAAGTAAAAAGATGAAAGTCTGCATCTTAATTACCTTTATTTTTATTATTAAAATCAGAGGCAGATTTTGTGGAGCTTTCAGTTAGATGGGATACAATTTATACAATTTATGATAAAAACAGTACAATTCAGTTCACCATTCGGGGTCTTCAAATGTAGATCAAATAAATTTAATATAAGAATAAGTAGAGTGATGGAGCACTTAGACTCTAAATAGTCTCTTCTTAACTCTAAGTGGTCTCTTCTTGATACTGTGAATTCTATATTTTGTACTTTGGAAGGGATACTGATAAAAAAAAAGAATTATCTGCAGTAAGAGTAGATGTTATTCACAAAGTAGGCTCTTCAAAAAATTGTTATAATCAGGGTATGTTTGATAAATTTTACTCCTTATGACAACCCCCAAAAAAGGATTTCTTAACTAATCTCCAATAAGATTCCATCAAGATCTTCCACCAGCTATTCTTCATAGGGGTGTTACTAATATAAGGAAAAATGACGTTCATATGCATTATAAGGACTTGACTTTAACATTTTCATCCCCTGAAGAGGCCCATAAAGATCTGATACCTTTCATAGTTTGCCCTAGGGAAGTGTCCTAAGAAGATTTTAATTTGCTTGAATGTCAAGTTTGATTTTTTTTTGGGGGGGGGGTCCATTCAGGCTGGTTTTGGGCATACTTCTTGTTGATTTTATCGAGGTTTACTAATCATTTATCCTAGTATGAGTTTAATATCACTGAATATCAGTGGATTTAATAACCATATAAAAGGGGAAACTTAAAATTCTAGCAGCCCATTAAAGCTAATGAATCTTGCCTGCAGGAAGCTCGCTTAGCTCATAATTTAAATGTGTTTTATAAAAACGGAGGCAGGTTATTATTTATTCATCAGACAATAAGTCACACCGGGTTACTATTTTATTACACACTAATAATTATTAAGTTATAAGTAAGTACCAAACCATGAATGCTTAAATCCTTTTGCTAAAACTTCAGGCAGATAATTGTGAGTTTGCAGTAGGTACAGTCTATGCTGTGTTTAGTAATTATCAAGCTTTCATACAAGATTTAGCATATGGTTTAGTATATTTTGTTGCATCAAGAATTATTTTAACCAGTGACTTTAAAGTTGATTTGATTAGATCTTCTAGGAATCCATATGTTAGAATGTTAATGTAAAAATAAGAGTGACCACCACAGCTACTGGTATAAACCTTAATGAATAAACCTATAAAAGGATAAGTGCTTTTGCACTGTTAATGCTTCATCAGATCCGATCATTTTTGTCAGATCAGGAATAACAAAAAAAAAGAAAACTAATTTGGTTCTTTATTCAAAATTTTATTTTTTGACAAATCAAAATCAAATATTATTTCTAAATGAAAACTAGGTAATGAGTTATTCACAGATCATGGTAGAATTATACACAAAGCAAATTCTTATTTTAGCACAATTACTAATGTCACAGTTTGTGTCTTTCGGCTTTTCCCAGTTAGGGGTCGCCACAGCGGAACTCCGGTCCGCTAATGATTGGTAGCGGATTTTTACGTACCGGGTTACCAGCCCTGACGCACAACCTTCAACGAAGGCACGCCCCATTCATGTATGCCTCCACATAGAAGACACTCTAGCTGAGAATCGAACGGGACAACGTCTTGCTATGAGGCGACAACGCTACCGCAGCACCACCACCGCAGTAATGTCACAGTACGAATACATAATTATTGAAATAATTCATATATATATATATATATATATATATATATATATATATATATATAACGCTAGCACAAGATTGCAGATATTACTTATCAAAATCCATTATTTTCTCCTTTACAGAAAAAAAGCTTCTTGTTTAGATTCACTTCCTAAATTCCTAGAAAATAGTCACTGATACCGTTGTTTGTTATCATATTAGGTTATCACTAACCCTGTGTGTTTCACTCTTTCAGGTTGACCCTTAATTTTAACTAACTACTGTGATCTTGATTCATAAAGTGGGGAATATCACTCAGATATTGCAAACTTTAGACAGTTCTCAATCCTAAATACCAGTTATAGATTTGTTTACTTATTTATTTATCCATTGTTGGCAAGGTTAGTCCCAATAAGCTAGTGGCCTCTTTTTAGAGGAGACCCAAGATGGTATTTATACTACTAGGGGAAATTTGTCTAGGGCTTAAGGGAACTTCCTCTATCTACTCTTTTCAATAGGTATGATGGGATTTTTTATATCCACCTGCCCTACCACCAACTCAAGCAGATGGGACCTCAGCATACCTCTCAATCTCTTAGAGCAAAAATATGGTCAAAGCCAAAAATAATAGGGGGACAAAGGCCCCAAAATAGGGACACTTAAGTACTGCTCTTACAAACTTGGAAAGTAGATAGAAATACAGGTTTTGCATTACGTGTATTTTTCTGAAGGGTATGAAGTCTGAAACTCAACTGTTATTTTCTGACTTCAAACCTCAATGATCTGCCAGTGATTTGCCAGAAAACAGCAACTTTATGAGAAACAGACCAAATATATGAGGCAAAAATCTGCACATTCTATGAAAATCTGTACAGTTGAGAGATATGGACCTCAAGCAAAAAACAGCTTAGGTTATAATATTATAGATCGAGACTTGTTAGCTTCCATGCAAATTTAAGTATGCTATTATAAAAGGATTGCATTTCTAAATTCTAATTTTTTAAATGCTATAAAGTCTATTTGACAAAAGTGTTTGTCTACATGGAGGTAGAATTATAATTCATCAGTCACTCAATGTAAACATATGAAAATTCCAAGGAAACTCACTATGAGGTACAAAAGAGTAATTCCTAAGTTATATTTTTCATGGTTTAGTTTCCTGATATTGTTTGCCTATGATGTTTAACTGAATAACAGATACCAATCATGAAATTAGTTCTTACTTTTCAGCAGATTTTAAGTTTTTAAACAGCATAAAATTATAAGTTTATAGGTTGGCACCATTTAAAGAAGGGCATTAAAATTATACACCTTTATGTCTATTTCTGACTAAAATAATTATTATTTAACTATATAGCATTCTGATTTACATAATATGGATGGAACAGTAAGTAAATACAGTGCAGAATTAAATACAAATATGTACATTTTAGATTTATTAAAGTTATGGAAGCAATACCAGATACAGATCGACTCATATAGGAACAGAGTCATTCAGCAACAATAAAAAGTATTGAGAGCTTATTTAACCCCCCAATATTTAGACTGATGTTATCAAAATAAGGTTTTCTGACATGGATTTAACCTTACTGCTACTCGGTAGCATTCCTTGAACTGCAACTTGGTGGACTAAAACAGGTGATCTACCTCTGATGTTCAAACTGACTCTTTGTTTGAATTGTGGATATTGAGAAAGAATAATCTTCCTATACCAATGGTAAAACCTGCATTATTGGCCAGCTAAACAATCAAGATAATTATTTCTTATTTATGGAATAATATTTTATTGAATTCAGAATTCCCTTTGTCAGGTTGGTTGAAATATTTTGATTATTTTATCCCATGTAAACTGATTATACTGTGAGTTGACAGCTATGTTTCCTTTTTTGCCACCTGGATTGGGGGGTTGACGTTTGCATGGAGAAGATTATTACCTCATCTCAGTGAACTGCTGATTGATAAAATATGTTTACCCTGTAGACTCTAGCTATAATATAAATTAATTATAATAAAATGAAAGGGCATTCTCAAAGTTGTCACTAGTAATTCGGAGCCAGCTCTCATCAGAAGTCAGACACGAAAGTACCAAAGAAGAATTTAAAAACAAACTAAAAGAAAATTTGTTGAAATAATCATGTTACTGCTTCTATAAAGAAAGGGACTAAGAACAACACTGATTCAACAGTGATCCTTTTACACATAGTCTATATTAATACTCTGCCTCTATATTGATACATTTGTCTGAATAGGCATTTGTTAATTGAATATTTGTATCATGATTGTTGCTTGCTCAACCATTGCTAAGTGTCCCACTGGTGTCATTGTAGAAGTTGCTCTTCAAATTACTTATTGTAAATGTTGTTTCAAACTATTATGTAATGATGCCATTTATTTTGCTCAAACCATCTTGTGATGATCACTGTAATAATTAAACTTGCTTCTTTGTAAATACTTGATGTGATACTTGGATTGCATTCTTTGACACTGTAATTTCTGTCCAATGGGCCTGGGCAATGGCTGAAAAGGATGTGTTGACCAGTCTCCTCATCTGGTTAACAAAATGTATAAATAACGCGCATTTAAAATGAGAGTATAGTCTAAAATAAAGAAACTGTTTGGAAAAAGCGCAGAAGCGTTTAGTTTAACAACAAAAAAAACTGTGAAGACAGTTTTATACTGTGAAGCTGGTGGTTTTATGTTTTAATCAACAACATTGGTGGGCTAGCAGCATGTTGACTACTGGGATCCGTTTGTTTAAAATGTATAAATAATTAAATCTTTAACCACATATGTGTGTAATGTGTACTGTACAGACTATACCCTTTGGAGGGTGATATTATGGTAATATCATATTCCTAAAGAACTCCTCTACCTCTCCATCGTGGATTCTTTGTGGCACTCCATTGTTTGAAGTTTTCCTTTCTTGGAGTGATTTTCCTGACCAACCACTTATTGTTACAGTTTGCTGATTTCTACATTGATAATTCTCATTCCTTTTAAACATCTGAACAAGATGTATTCTGCTTTTGATATTCTGCTTTGTGTTTCTCAGTGTTCTGTATGGCTCCTGTTCAGAACTTCTTACTGCCTTGTCATATTTGCCACTAGCTTTCTATACTGACTAGCTAGTTTTCATTTCTCTTCTTATTCCATTCCATTTTTCATTTCTCTTCTTATTCCATTCCATTTGCTTCACTTTCGATTTCTAAGACATCCCTACTTTTATTTATTTTATTTTATTTTGAATTTACCATGGTAGAGCACCTGTCTCACCAAACTGCTTTGCTGATGCTGCAGTAGAGGTTTATATCCTTAGACAACATATTTCTGATGTCATTTGACTTACTGATGTGCAGTAAATCCAAGAGTACTAGTTCAGATGATGCTTTGTATGCCAGCCACAGGTACAGGTCCCCTCTTAACAGTTTGTAGGATATGGAGTATAGAGACAGGGCTTTGAGTCAGTCCATGTAGAACATATTGTTTAGGCCTTGTATCCTTTTAGTAAGGTACCTCTAATGGCTAAAGGGGGCATTATATTCAAAGGGTGGCCAAATGAGGACTCTGAGAGACAATTATATCCCTAGATTTAAACACAATCTCTTTATTTACAAGCTGTGCAGTAAAGAAGGACTTTCTTATGACAATGGACACATGTTGGTCGAAGGTTAGGTCACTGGCCACATAAGTTCCAAACTCCATCAATAAGTTCCCAACTCATAAACAACTAGGTCAACTCTTAGGGCTGTATTGTCAGTGTGGTAGCTCCCTGAGGTAGGTGACTTCCCAAATGATACAATGATGCATTTTTTGGCTTTTAGTTTTAGTCCATGATTTTCATACCAGTTATTTAAGACAACCCTTCCTGCAGGATGGCCAAGTAATTTGGGGATTCAGTGACTGCTCCTAGCTTGCAGTCATCTGTAAATGTAATCAGCCAGAACCCCTTGGAATTGGCGGTTACTTCAGAGAAGTAGATTCCAAACAGGAGAGATCCCAGCACAAAACCCTGGGGGACTCCAAAGGTTACTGGTCTCTTTGTAGAGGTAACTTCCTTCATTTTGGTTTCCTGCTTCATATCTGTGAGCAATTCAGTGAGTGACATGGGCTGGTCTTCCCATTTTATTTAGCTTTTCTGCTATACCTGAGTGAGGGGACTGTGTCAAAAGCTTTGGCCAGATTAAGGTATGTGGTTTGTAAAGTTTTATTTTTATCCATTGATTGGTGACCTTTTCAAAAAAGTCCTCAGGTTGAGTAAGCATGACTTGTCCTTGACAAGTCCAAACTGAGATGGGCACAGTGTTTGGAGATTCTCTGTGTCATTATTGATTAGTTCCATGATAAGTCTTTTCATGACTTTCCATATGAGGCTGGTCAGACTTATAGGTCTGTAATTGCCTAGGTCTGTGGAAGGTCCTCCCTTATACAGTGGAATAACAATAGCTGTTTTCCATTCACTTGGTACAAAACCTATATGGAGGCTGAGGTTGAATAGTGTTGTTAAGAGGGTGGCTAAACCATGCTTCATCCTATATAAGATGCATCCAGAGATATTATCAGGAACCATCAATGCAGTATTTTTGCTTTTGCTAGCATTGCTAGGAATTGGTCTTGTGTGATAGAGGTGAGCCAGTTTCATGTGCATCTTGGGGGACAGAGCACAGAGAGAGAGAGAGAGGTGAAGACAGAGCTGAATTTACTGGCCAGTAGGTTCACTATATCTTCAGTCTCAGAGTAGGTAGCATTGCTCACTATCAGATTAGCTCATTGCTGCTTTGTGCTTTTGAGATTACGAACATAACTAAAAAAGGCCTTGTGATTGTCATTGGCTTGGGTTGTTCGAGCTTCAAACATGGCACTGGCGAATTTTATTAAGCTCATGAGCTGGTTGCTTATTTCTGTGATGAGAGCTCAATTTTTCTGGGAATTACGCTTCTTACCTTGATCAAATTTCTCCTCCTTTTATTCATAGGTTCATAGGTTCAAAGGTAGGTACTAGCTATCAGCCCTAGGGCCTATACAAGCATAGCCAAAAAGGTACCCTGGCTTTCGCCACCCAAGAAAATTATTTTCCTGTGCCCGTCGAGCAGAGTCACAGAGGTGATCCCCATGGTGAATTTCCTATTTTCCATGCAATCATCAAGATTTTTCTTGAAGAGTGCTAATGAGGAGCTTTGTTTGATATAGATAGGTAGTTTGTTCCAGAGTATATGAAGTCTTTGGGACAGGAATCTATCCCTCCAGCATGTTCTGTTTATTGTGGTGACAAGGTTTAGGTCCCTAGAGCATATAGCTCGGAGGGATTGAGATTTCTTTAAGTGGAGCATGTCCAACAGCCCTGGGTTTGACATAGCTTTGTAAGTTAGGCAGAGATCGCCTCTGAGTAGGCAATATGCGACAGAGTAAAGCTGGAGTTTTTTGAGACGGTCTGCATAAGGCATCTGTTTGAGGCCAGTAATCCTCTTTGTGAGGTATTTCTGCGGCCTTTCCAGTTGTTGTAGATGTCTTGTGAGGTACATACCAAAAGGGGCGTTGTACTCTATAATGGGTCTAATGAGTGACAAGTAGAGGGGAACAATGACCTCTTTTTTCCTGGATGAGAAACCTTTTGTGATAAGGTGTGTCATGTAGAAGGATTTCCTGACTACTGTGGTGATGTGATTATCAAAGGAGAGACTACTGTCCACCTTTGTCCCAAGGTCTCTTATCACACTTTCGGTGTTAAGTAGACTACCACCTATGTGGTAGCTCATGGGTACAGAATTTTTACCAAACGGGATGACAATGCACTTTTTGGCATTGAGCTTGAGGCCATGGCTTTGACACCAGGCATCTGTCTCAGTGAGGCCCATTTGTAGGATGTCCACATCATTAGGAGTTGCAATTATGGCTCCTAGTTTGCAGTCATCTGTGAACTTCATTAGCCAAAGACCTTCTGAAAAGTAGATACCAAACAGGAGAGGACCCAGGACTGAACCCTGTGGTACTCCACTTGTCACTGGTCTGAAGTCAGATTTGGAGTCTGCTACTTTCACAGTTTGGTTCTGTCACTGAGCCAGTTGGCAACCCATCTTGTGACATAGGGATTTATACCTAGTTTAGTGAGTTTATCTATAATTCCAGAGTGGGGGATGGTGTCAAAAGCCTTGGCGAGATCTAGATCTAGAGATCTGTGTGAACCACCTTACCCTTGTCTGTGTCTTTGGTGACTGCTTCATAGAAGTCAATCAGGTTTAGGAGACATGATCTGCATTTTACAAACCCGAATTGGGAGGGGTCCAGAGTTTAGAGATTACCAGTGTCTTTGTTTATAAGTTCCATGATGATATGTTCCATGGCCTTGCAGACCAGGCTCATTAGGCTAATGAGGCGGTAGTTCCCGAGGTCCATGGTGGCTCCCCCTTTGTGGAGTGGGATAACCATCGCTGTGTGTCATTCAGTGGGCACAAAGCCTGAGGTGAGGCTATGACTGAACATGATGCTTAGGTGGGGTGCCAGTTTTCTGTCGTTCATGTAGAACGCAGTCTGGGATGTTGTCAGGTCCCATGGATGCTGTGTTCTTGGCTTTGGAGAGTGTGGTTTTTACCTGTGCAGCCGTGATTACAGGAACTTTGCATTCTTCTGGTACAAAGATGGGCCCTTTAGGGGGTGGGGGGGGGTAAAGGTAACACTGAACCTATCTGCCAGGATGTTGGCAATATCAGTTGGTTCTGTATATTTAGTGCCATTGTGCTGTAACTCAGAGCAGATCTGAGTGTTGCTGTTGAGATTCTTGACGTAGCTATAAAATGCTTTGTGGTTGTCTTTAGAATCATTGACGATTTTGTCTTCATAACTAGCTTTGGAGTATCTTATGAGGGATCTCAGCTTCTTACTGAGGCTGACCAGTAGTAGTATTGTAAATCTTACTGATATTGTGGTTCCAATATGTGAATTTGGCCTGCACTTGTTCGTGCTGATAAAGTGGGGTGATGTATGTTTCCTAATATTCAGTTGGGTTAACTAGGTTTGGTGGGGAAGTGAAGCTTGCCAATGTTATCACTTAGGAGTAGATAGTTTGTCTTTCTAAAGGTACCTTGGGTGGAAGGGATCTCCGGTTTCAGTTTTATTTCAAAGGAAACAGCTTTATTGTCAGACCTAATAAATAACAAAAGATACACAAGGGATGGTACAAGATGCCTCCATATTAGTAAGTACAAGGTCCAAGATGTTGTTCCCCCTAGTGGGTACTCTAATTGTTCCAGGGCATTTGTATTAACAAAGTCCAGGAACCTCTGTACTTGTGCACTAGCGGTAGTGTTGGTTTCCAAGTCTATAGTTTGATAGTTTAGATCACCTAAGAAAATGGTACCGGGTTTAAAGCTGAGTGATTCTAGTTCCTGTGGATAGGCATTTTGGATTTCTTTGGTCATCATGGGAGTTCTACAGCTAGATAAAATATGATACATGATCTTTCTGATGATTATTTGGACATGAAAAAGCTCTAAAGCGTCATGCTGTTTTACCAGCCTTGATGTAAGCCTGTTCTGGATGAAGATTAAGACACCCTCTCCTGCGCAGAAGTAAGTCTAAACATGTGGAAGGTGTTATAGCCCTGGACAGCTGGAGTGCTCTCTAACATTTTAAACCATGTCTCAGTCACTACTCACTACATAT
Source organism: Protopterus annectens (assembly GCF_019279795.1). NCBI lineage: Eukaryota > Metazoa > Chordata > Ceratodontiformes > Protopteridae > Protopterus > Protopterus annectens. The sequence goes on from NC_056736.1 coordinate 454,261,034, forward strand.
ATATCAATGTCTCCCAGGGTGAGAAGGGCTTGTAAGGAGTAGAGTTTCTTGTTTAGGCATTGATCAGTAACATCTTCATATTTTCCTTTGCCTGCTTTGTTATGGTGGAGGCCATCTCAGGTGCAGAAACATTGTCTGTTGGTTATATACTCCCAGGATAACAAGTATTGGACTCCCTTTGAGTGACACCAAAAACTAAGCCAATTATTGAAGTCAATTACTTCATGCTCATATTGCAGTATCATCCCTTGAAAAGGTAAACTGCTGCTCAGTAGGTTCATAGGTTTATAAGTGTGTACTAGGCTAATGGCCCTGGAGCCTTTACAAGCCTAGCCCATAGGATTACCTTGGCATCGTGCCACCTGACCTTAGTTCCCAATGCCTCTGTTGAGTAGAGCCACTGGAGTGATCCCCGGAGTGAATTTTCTATTTCCCATCCACTCATCAAGATTTCTCTTGAAGAGGGCCAGTGAGGTGCTCTGCTTGACATGTATGGGAAGTCTATTCTAATGCTAGGCTCATACCAGCCTGAGACACAGTCTGAAAACTTAATCATGTCTCTCTTCATATTGTTCATGGAGGTACACCTCATCATTGATACCAGCATGAACTATGACAGAGTCATCCTGGTACTTGTTGTTCAAGGACTTGAGTGTGTGCATGATCTAATGGATCCTGGTACCAGACAAGCAACTAACCATCACTGTTTCCTTGTTCAACCTGGTAAGAGGTACATCTGTATGTCTTACAATAGAGTCGCCTATAACAAGAATTGTTGATTGGGTCGATACCTGTCTTACAGGCTCAGCTTTCATGACTTTGGGGCTCCTTGTGCTACATGAGAAGGTAGGCTGAACTTGCTGTGTGTGCTTTGTGCATGTGTTGTGTTCTGGAGGTCCTTAAGGTTTAGGTAAGTTATTCTTTAGAACTTCAGCATATGAAGGATTATACGTATAGTGATGGCCATGGGTAGGTGTGGTGTGTGGTGTACTGACGACAATTTTGGTGTTTGAGTTTACCATTATTGTGAGATTTGTGCATCCATGAACATTGCATACATACATCTCTCTCACACACAGTATTATACTATTTGAGTAATAGAGGATAGTCAGACAGCATGAGACAGTTCTTACACTATCTCAAGGTACCCATCTCAATCAGGCTGACAACAAAGGTTGTGGGGAAGTGTTGGTCCATGGTTTTGACAGCAATGACTCTCGGGGCAGGGGTGACTATAACTGCCTGGAGGTCAGTTAGTTCAGAACAATGTTTAAGCAGTCATGCTACTAAGTATTTAAAGTTCAATACACTTGGAATTTCAATAATCAAAGTATTAACTATCTTGACACTTTAATTTCATCTGGAGCAGATGGGTTCATATCTAAGATTGACAGAAAACTTTTAGTTATGTACTTACCATAACTTCGGATGTATGGGATCCATCTCGCCTACATTCATAACTGATGGGTTCGGAGCCGATCCGGCCGTTCGACTCCACTATATACTAGAACGAAGTCTCTCATTGGCTGGGCTTCCCCTTATCCCAGAATGCACCACGCCTGCTTCCCCAGATCTTGTTTGTTCGCTTTCATACAGGTACAGAAAACACATACCAATAACTGTAACCAACTAGAGCCCTTCCAGAGGAGAGCTCAGCAAGAGCAAAATTTTCTCCAAATCCAAAAGGTAGGGGGAAGGAGGGTGGGTATGTATGAATGTAGGCGAGATGGATCCCATACATCCGAAGTTATGGTAAATACACAACTAAATATCTCGCCTACATTCATAACTGATGGGACAGCGTCCCTAGCACCTAAATCCCGGGTGGCTCATTGGAACACACTCCTGAGAACTGCGGAACCAAATGAAGCTCTGCCTCGGGAAGCCACATCAACCTTGTAATGAGAAATGAAGGTGTGCGGAGAAGACCAAGTAGCAGCCGCACAAATATCATCTATTGAAACTCTGGAGTGAAAAGCTACAGAGGTGGCCATAGCCCTGGTAGAATGAGCTTTAAGTGGGAAAGGTAACTCTCTGCCTGATTGGGAATAAATGAAAGAGATGCAATCCTTAATCCATTTGGCTATGGTGGTTTTGGCAACTGGTAGACCTAACCTATTCTCCGCAAAGGACACAAACAGTTGGTTAGATTTTTCATGTCTGACTGGTCCTATCTAAATAAAAACGCAGTTGCCTGTGAACATCCAACTGGTGGAAGGTATATTCTGCTCTATTAGAAAAATCTGGAAAGAAAACGGGGAGTTCCAATGATTGCTGAATGCACAAAGGGGATGCTACCTTAGGCAAAAAGGATGGATTCAATCTGAGGGAAACTCTGTCTTTATGAAAAATCAAATGAGGAGTAGAACAGAGAGCCTGAAGCTCTGAAACCCGCTTAGCAGAAGTTATTGCCACTAGAAAGGCGGTTTTCCACGACAGAAATTTTATATCACAAGTGGCTGCCGGCTCAAAGGGACGGGCAGTTAAGGAGGCCAGAACCAAATTTAAGTGCCAGGGGGGCACAGGATGAGCCATAGGAGGCCTGAGGAGCCACGCTCCCTTAAAAAAGGACTTGCAAAGTCTGTTAGCCATTAAGGAAGGCTCTATGGAAACATGAAAATTAGATATAGCCGCCAGTTGAACTTTAATTGTGGAGACTGAAGAGCCTGAATGAAACAATGAAGATAGAAATTCCAAGACCTGCGGAACTGGGGCCGTAAGAGGATCAATGCCTCGCTGCTGGGCCCAAAAGGCAAACCTTTTCCATTTGCTGGAATACAGCTTAACGGTGGACAGCTTGTGGGAAGAGGACAAAATGTACATCACCTCTGGAGAAAGAGAGTTATCTCTAACTAAGGATGGAAGTGGAGTAACCAAGCAGCCAGTCGCAACGACCAAAGGGACGGATGAGAGTGTCCCGACTGATGAGACAACAGGTCCGGCACTGGGTCCAGAATCCAAGGGCCCTGTACCGCATACTTCTGAAGGAATGGGAACCAAACCTGATGGGGCCAATGTGGGGCGACCAAAATCATGTGGCTCCCTACATGAAGAGCCTTCTGAATCACCCTCGGAAGACGGGGGATCGGGGGCAAGGCATAAAGGAGACCAGAGGGCCAATTGTGGGCTAGAGCGTCCCTGGGAGACTGCCCCTGGGAGGGAGTCAGAGTGAAGAACTCTCTGCACTTCGCATTGTTGGGGCTGGCGAACAAGTCGCAACAAGGGAGACCCCATTTGGCAAAGATCTGTGCAGCCACTCTGTTGTTGAGGGACCACTCGTGGGGCAACAGGAGAGTCCTGCTGAGCCTGTCTGCAATCACATTGGCTTTCCCCGGAATGTGCGTGGCTACTAAGAAACGTTGAGTAGCTATGGCTCAGCGCCATACTCTCATGGCCTCTCTGCAAAGGGGGTAGGACCTGGTTCCACCCTGCTTGTTTATGTGCCAAACTACCGACATGTTGTCGGATAGAATCGCAATAGTACCTTGGGGGAGAGCCTGATGAAGTGCTTGCAAAACCAGAAGCACCGCTCTCATTTCCAGGATATTGATGTGAAGGTGTGCTTCGCAATCCTGCCAAGTGCCTTGGACAGACCTGTCCAGATAATGACCCCCCCACCCTATCTGGGAGGCGTCCGTGGTCACTGTGGCAACAGGGGGCTGAAGGGCGAAAGGACGCCCCTGGTCCAGGTTGGACCGACGCAGCCACCAACGGAGGTCCCAACGACAACTGTCTGTAATCAGAACCAGGTGGTTCAGGGGAAGTTCTTGGTATGACCATTGAACCGATAATAGCCATTGCAGCACCCGCATGTGCAGCCTGGCTAATGGTACTAAGAGGATAGTTGCAGCCATCGTGCCCAATAACTGAAGAATCTGTCTGGCAGGAACTCGAGATTTGGGTAACAAATTTAGAATCTGTGATTGTAGAACCTGAATTCTTTCTGATGGCAAAAATGCCCGCATCCTTTTTGTGTCTAACTCTACGCCTATAAAGGTGATACGCTGAGATGGCCGCAGCACAGATTTTTCCCAATTGAAAGTGATTCCCAGCGAGAGACCCAAAGTTACTGTGGCCATCAGCGCTCGAATCAGTAGATGCTCAGAGGTGGCAGTGAGGAGCCAGTCGTCGAGATAGGGAAACACTTGGAATCCTAGACTTCTCAGGTGAGCTGTCACCACTGCCAGACACTTGGTAAATACCCTGAGGGCTGTGGTGAGACCAAAGGGCAGTGCATGAAACTGGAAATTACTGGTTCCTAGGTGGAAGCGTAAATGACTCCTGGACTCTTGACATATCAAAATGTGATAGTAAGCGTCCTTGAGGTCTATGGAGCACATCCAGACATCCTTCTCCAATAACGGGAGAATGGACTGAAGGGTGACCATCCGGAACTTGGACTTCTTCACAAAATGATTTAATGAGCTTAGGTCTAAAATGGGCCTTACGTCCCCTGTCTTTTTTGGCACCAAAAATAATCTTGAGTAAGTTCCTGATCCGATCTGGTCAGCGGGGACGGGCTGGATGACCCCTTTGTTTAGCAGCTTTGAAACTTCTACGGCTGCTAGATCCCGTTGACTGGGTGGCACGTCCGGGATTCTCCTTGTAGGAGGAGGGAGCTTGAAAAAGGGGATGAGGTAGCCTCCAGTTACAATGTGAAGCACCCACTGATCCTTGGTTATAGATTCCCAAGCCTGTGGGTGTTTCGCAAAACGACCCCCAACTGGCTCCGGAGAAGCACAGCCGGGCCACATCCTAGGGATGTTGAGGGTAGGAGGAACCACGAAAGGAATCGCGGTCTCCAGAGTTACGGGGGCCTCTGCCACCTCTAGGGCGGCGTCTTCCTGAATTCCCCCCCCCTGCCTCTGGAGGGGGGATCACTCGGTGGAGTAGAGAAGAACTTTTGGGATTTTCTGAACCACATTTTCCCTCCTCTCTGGGCCTTGGGGTAAGGTCTAGAGGGAGCGGAAAAATGGGCCCCAACGGCAGTCAAGGTCTTGCCCTCCTGCTCGCACCGAGTAAGTGTGTCCTTCACCTTGGGTCCAAACAAAGAAGACCCATCAAAAGGGGCATCGGCAAAGGAAGACTTAAAGGCCTCCACGAGTGGACACAAGCGTAACCAGGCTTGTCTCCTAAGAGCCACTCCTGTGCCCGCTGCTCTCGCCTTCGGCTGCATAGAAAATGAGCCTCATGGACGAGTTGACAATAGAAGATAGGGTAGTCATCTGGGCGCCTATGGTCTGGGCTAACGCCTCAGGAAGATTACCTGCAAGAGACTCTCCTAACTCCTTGAGGAGGTCCCTTTGGAGCCTTGTAAAATGACAGAGATAGTTCAGCGACCGCAGGGTAAAGATCGCTGAAGAAAGGGTACACTTCCCGTACCTATCCATGCTCCTAGAATCCTTATTAGGAGGATGAATAGACGTTGAAGCCTCTGCCACGTCCTGCTGAGTGGCAGATGCCACCACCATAGCATCAACTGCAACACCCTTAGTGAGGAAGTCCTTCTGGGGAGGGGCTGAAAGAAACTTATTAGGTCTGGCAGGCACCGGTTCCACTGTATCAGGATGTTCCCACACCCTCCGAGAGATTAGATCTAATAACTCGTCGAAGGGTGGAGACACCCAGGAGGAAGAGGGCTGGGCCCCGAAGGCCTTGAGGAAGACTGACTCCTCAGCGGTAGGGGCTTTGGATTGCCAATCGCCTCTCTGTCTCAAGATCTCAAGGATATCCGAGAAGGAGATGTCATCCGAGGACGATTTTGGGGACCCCTCCGCATCATCGAGGTCAGTATCTGAAGTGACGGACTCATCTTGGGAATCAACGTGCTTCCTCTTGCACAGTTTCTTCCTCGGGGGTTCATCCAAAGCAGATTCAGAAGGACCCCCTGGAAGAAGGGAACCCTCTAACGGGGTATCCTCAGGCCCCGGGGCCCCACTGTCATGGGAAAGAATGTCTCCAGAGGCACCAGTACCCAAAACTTGGGATGGTGAGGTAGAAACCTGCTGAACCGGCAAGGTCATGGCCAGCGCACTCCTCATGGCCTCAAAAGCAGGACCTCCAGACTCTGCAGAGGGCACTTGCTGAGAGACCACGGCGGTACCGGGAATACCTGCGGCCAATGCTCCGAGGGGAAGACTGGGCATCGAAGAGGCGAGCTCCACAGTGTTACCCTCGGCCCCCGCCGAGGAAGACCCAGTACCAAACCCTGACACTGAGGACAGGGTAGGAATGAAGGTCGGAGCAGAGAAACTCCGAGGGGGTCCCTGCTCCGACTGGACGATTCCACTGCGTTCTACCAGCACCGACTCCAACGGCTCCAAGGGGGTCGGAGGAGGAATCAAAAGCACGGAATGGGGAATCGGCTCCGAAGTCGAGTGGGCAGGAATGAGATCATTTTAGTAAAAACTGGGGACTGGAACAGCCTCTGGATAACCCTATCCAAATCCGAATCCGACAACCTAGAGGATTTGGAGGAAATAGACTGGGGTCGAGAAGACTTTTGCCTCTGCTCTGATAAAACAGGAGATCGGCTCCGAAAGGGTTCCAACACTATCGGACCCGAGACCGGAACCGTTTGTAAGGGTGTCGGCGCCGAAGGCGGCTCCGGGGCCGAGGGGGAAGAGTCTGAGCTGCACACCTCCAACGGCTCCGAGACCAAGGGAGCTGAAGTAGGTGATTTGGCCTCTCGATGCGCTAACCTGCGGCTCCGACACCAATGGAGCCGAGGAAAGAAGCACCGAGGCAGACCCTTCAGCCATCGGCTCCGAAGCCATTGGAGCCGAGGAAGAAGTCGATCCATGTTTCTTAGATGTCGGGTCCGACGGACTGGTCGGAGCCGACGATCTATGCTTCTTGGGTGTCGGGCCCGACGGACTGGTTGGAGCCGACGATCTCTTCTTTTTAGAAGCTGGAGATGAAGCCAACGCTTCCTCAAATGAAGGCTTAATAAGACCTCTAAGTATCAGCTTGTTTTTTCTTTCTTGTAGGACCCTGGAAGAAAAAGCGTGACAAACACTGCAAGTATCCTGTAGATGTTTAGGCCCTAAACAGTACACGCAGACAGCATGGCTGTCTGTAATAGACATTTTATAATTACATTTAGCACATTCTTTAAATCCTGATTTCTGCTCCTTAGACATACTGAACACAGTAGAAACAGGTAACAGATAGCTAGAATACGCAGAAGTAAACTAATATATGGGCTAAAGCCCTCTAACTTAAACGAGCTTAGCCCGATACAATAGGAAAAAAACAAGAAACTATTTCAGTCACACAACAAGAAAATAAGCACACAATAAGGGCAAAGGCCCTCTAACTTAAACGGGCCTTGCCCAGTACACTAGAAGCTCGAAGAAAAAATAAAATTCTAACTTTCACAAAAACTGACCACAAACGCTCACAAAGCTGTTAAAACAGCTGTTTGTTTAAAATCTGACAGAAACCCTAGCCAAAAAGACCAAAAAGGTCAAGAAAATACACTTAGCTCCAGCCAAGTCGAGACCACGTCCAGCTTGAAAAGTGGCAAACGAGATCTGGGGAAGCAGGCGTGGTGCATTCTGGGATAAGGGGAAGCCCAGCCAATGAGAGACTTCGTTCTAGTATATAGTGGCCAGATCGGAGCCGACGGATCAGCTCCGAACCCATCAGTTATGAATGTAGGCGAGATAGGATCCCATTACATCCAATTTTTAGCAATTTTTTTGCACTACAATAGCTACCACCCTATGAGTTACAAAGAGTTTGGTAAAAGGACAATACATTCAAGTAGCTAGAATGACTTCTAGTAAATAGGCCTTGAAAGAAGAATTCACTGTTCTAAAGAACATGTTCACTCAGAGGGGCTACCCAGCATATTTTGGAAACACTATTAGTATGGAAATATTACATGACTGGGGGAATAAACACAACCCCCTACAAGGACTAGATTTACATATAGAAAAGAAAAAAAATGGTAGCTGAGAAGCACTCCACTGGAAATAAGAACCATGATTACAAAAGGACGCTGATCCTAGAATATAATGAAGTAGCCCCCTATGTTAAAACATTATTAGCAAGAACTAGTACATTATTAATTCTAACACCATCCTCATGAACATTTTGGGTTCTGAATCAATATTTGTGACAAGACAGCACACAATTTAAAACAAATTTTTGAGACTTATGGTACCTACACTAATTTTTTATTTATTTTATTTAAATTTGTTGACCGGGAGTGTCCGACTGGACGTAGGTCCATTTTCAGCGGAGGCCCGGGGAGAAAAGCTCCACAGTTAAAATAGACAGTATATACATTGGATTACATAGTGAATAACAATTTACATAGCAATTACTTACAACATATTTACAGATGAAGAACATAGTACATCAGTAGACAACTAGAATCTTTATCTGTGAAGTGCATACCAGACATTAACAAATGTTACAAGAAGAAGAAGTTTGTGCTGTATAATAAGTACTGGCTTATGAGCATCTGAGCTTGCTATAATCAAGGTAGTTAGTGGAATGGAAAGAAAGGTAGTGGTTGGATGGGGTAGATGATATTAGAGTGGGAGTTGCAAGGGCATAGCCAGTATTTTTCTAATGAATCTGGACAGAGAAAATGTACCACTTCATGTGGGTTTTGTAAACCATGCTCAAACATTACCACACAAAAAGAAATTACTCTTAACAATGGGCTTAAAAGCAAAATCAGGTTTGTCAATGGTAATTGTGCCACAACAGGTTTAGTATATCTGGCAGCCTGCTCAGGATGCCACAGGTTTTACACAGGCAAAACTGAGTGAGCATTCTGCAAAAGAATACAAGAATATCTTTACAACATCAGCAAAGAGAACACAAAAAATTCTTTATACATACACAAGGTGGTTTGCTCAAGACCATTGCACATATAAATTTGGAATACTGGAAAAAATACCCAGGGAGTCCAGAGGTGGAGACTGGGGTAACTTTACAGAATTTAAAGAATTAAAATGGCAATTACAATTAAATGCAACTGATCCACCTGGCTTGAATGACATGACATCAATTCATTCAGTATTAAAATCAAAATGCCAAATTATTAAAAACATTCAGTATTGCATTTGTTTGACATTTATTAACAAATTACTCAGACAAAATTAAATTTTTTTAAATAATGTAATGTTCTGATTTTGCAATGTTTATTATTTTTTGTAGTGCACACATGTTGTTCACATTATTTTAGGGACAAAGATTCCAATCTACATTAGGCAGAGCTTCTCGCTAACACTCTTCAAGAGAAACCTTGACGAGTGGATGGGAAACAGAAAGTTTACCCCGTGGATCACTTCAGTGGCTCTGCTGGACAGAGGCACAGGGAGCTAATCTAAGGGGGCAGCGAAAGCCAACACATTCTGGCTATGCTTATAAATGCCTTCAGGCAGATAGCCTAGTACCTACCTATGAACCTATGGCTCAGCATGCTTTTCTAACACTCTATTGAAAGAGGTATATGTTTTTAAAGTTTATTTCCTAGCCAAGGCAATTTGATGTTAAGACATGCCTATGAACAGATCTTGCTTTTACTATTGTTCACTTGTTTATGTATTTATTATACTGTATCTTTAAGGAGGCCTGTATATAAGGAAGTGATATATGTAGCCCTTTTACATTCTGATGAAGTTCCTGTTAGGAAAGAAAGTGCTTAATACTGAAAAACCTGAATAAAGCATCTAGCTTTACTGCTCATTGTGTTTTGTTTACACTTGGTGGATTTATCTACAGTCATTCTGGTCTCCCTCAGAGACTGACAGCATTTTGTATTGGGTTATAGTAAAAACTCACTAATTTAACACTAAAATCAGTACAAGCGGTATCAGTGCATTCAATATAAAGAAATAAATGAATGTTATAAAAGGTCTTTTAGCCTGGTGAATAGTTTAGGGAGAGAGACTTTGCAAAATGACACTTATGTGCTTATTGTCAACAGCCAATGAATGGAGAGACAGAGGAAATTATGTTGTCAAATTATCATAAGGAGCAGACAACAATGGGCACACTAGGTTTAACAACAGAACTACAACACAGTGGGTGGGAGGGAAAAAGAAGTTATGTCTTACCATAACGTTCCATCTGTATTGTTGATCCTCGTTCATTCCTTACGCATGGGAAAGAGTCCCCAGCTACCTCTATTCCTGGGAGGCTCTCATGGAAGGACATTCCTAAGCAACACAGAACTGAAAGATGCTCTTCCCCTGGAGGCCAAGTCCAATTTGTAATGACTGATGAAGGTATGAGGAGTAGCCCAAGTTGCAGCTGCACAGATGTCATGTAAGGAAGCTCTGGCATGGAAGGCAGCAGAAGTTGCCACCGACCTTGTTGAATGAGCTTTCATGGTAGTAGGCAACGAGATATTGCGTTGTGTATAAATGAAGGTCACACAGTCCTTCAACCATCTAGCTAATGTGACCTTAGCAACAGCAGATCCTAATCTAGGTCCAGAAAAAAACAAAAATAACTGGTCAGATTTACGAAAGGACCTAGTCCTGTTTAAGTAAAAATGGATTTGCCTGTGGATATCTAGGGTATGTAGGCAATACTCTCCTCTGTTTGAATGATTGGGAAAGAAAACTGGCAATTCAATGGCTTGATTAATGGACATTTCAGAGATCACTTTAGGCAGAAAAGATGGATTAGTTCTCAGAGACATTCTATCTCTATGAAAAATCAAGTAAGGACTCTTGATACATAGAGCTTGAAGCTCAGAAATACGTCTGGCAGAAGTAATGGCGACCAAAAACAAGGTTTTCCATGACAAGTACTTGAGGTCGCAAGAAGAGGCAGGTTCAAAAGGTGGCATTATCAGAGCTTGTAGAACTAATGATAAATCCCATGGTTGAATAGGTTCCCTAAAAGGTGGCTTCAGATGATTCACACCTTTTATGAAGGTCTTGCACAACTTGTTGGACATAAGAGAGGAATCTTGTACACCCTCATGAAAATTATAAACTGCAGCCAAATTAACTCTAATGGTACAGGCCGATAGACCCGATTGAAAGAGGTCGGCCAGATAGTCTAGTTATCGACACTGGTACTGAGAAGGGATCTACTTGTTTATATTTCAGCCAACAGGTAAATCTTTTCCACTTGCTCAGATAAGTAATTCTAGTGGAAGACTTATGAGATGCAATGAGAATATCAAGTACTTGTAAAGAAAGATCATTCTACTGGCAATCAAGGGAATTGGAGAAGCCAAGCTGTGAGCTTCAGGCTGTTCAAGTTGAGATGAATCAGGCTCTGTGAATGTGAGATCAACTCTGGGGTTGGATGGAGAATCCATGGTCGATCTAGTAGGTGAGGCCAAAGGAAGGGGAACCAAATCTGTCAAGGCCAATATGGTGCTATGAGGATCACCTTGCTCTTCAACCAATGGGCTTTCTTCAGAAACTGGGGAATGAGGGGAAAGGGTGGAAATGCATAAAGAAGACCCGAGGGCCAATCATGGACTAGAGCGTCCCTGGGCGACTGTCCAGGTGGGGGAATCAGGGCAAAGTAGTTGCTGCATTTGTAGTTGGTCGGGAATGCAAAGAGGTTGCAGCAAGGACGGCCCCAGCGGTGGAAGATCTCTGCCGCTATCAAGGGATTCAGGGACCACTCATGAGGTTGAAGAATGCACCTGCTGAGTCTGTCTGCTATCACGTTGGAACTCCCGGGAATGTGCGTTGCTAGAAGAAAACGGTTGGTAGCCATCGCCCATTGCCATATTCTCATGGCCTCTCGACAAAGGGGGTAAGATTTGGTCCCACCTTGCTTGTTGATGTACCAGACCACCGCCATGTTGTCTGATTGAATCGCAACTGTCCCAGAAGGCAGCAGGGGATGGAATGCTTGCAACGCCAGAAGTACCGCCCTCAGCTCTAGAACATTTATATGCAGATGGGCCTCCAGTTCAGACCAAGTGCCTTGGACTGTCTGTCCCTGACATAGCCCCCCACCCCATCAGGGAGGTGTCCATGATCACTGTGGCCTTGGGTTGCTGGGGGGAGAAGGGGCGAGACCATTGCGACAGGTTGTGTGTCATCTACCAATTTAAATCCTGTTTGCACCTGTGGGTTACTCGAATCATGGCTGAAAGAGGATCCTGAAAAGGATGCCATTGGATAAGCAGTAGCCATTGTAGAAGCCTCATGTGAAACCTGGCCAGGGGGAACAATGGTGATGGAGGCTGCCATGGAAACCAACAGCTGTAGAACCGAGTGAGACGTGGATTTTTCCCTTAAAAGGATTGGAACCAGTTGTTGCTTTATCCTTAGAATTCTGTGCTTTGTGTCCAAGATAACCCCTATGAATTCTGTCGACTGAGATGGGGTGAGATTGGATTTTTGCCAGTTTATGGTTATGCCTAGCCTTTGAGCAGCAAGGAGAGAGTATGCCAGGGCATTTTCCAGTAGATGTCTGGTGGGGGCGGAAATGAGCCAGTTGTCTAGGTAAGGAAACACCTGGAATCCTTGAAGTAGCAAGTGAGCTGTGACAACTGCCATGCACTCTGTGAACACTCTGGGGGCTGTAGAGGGTCCAAAGGGCAGTACTCTGAACTGGTAGTGACTGGCTCCTGCACGGAAGCGCAGAAATCTTCTTGATGGCCTGTCCACTTTTATGTGGTAGTATGCATCTTGAAGATCTATTGAGCACATCCAATCATCTTTTTCCAAAAGTGTGAGGATAGACTGTATTGTGACCATCCGGAATTTTTGTACTCTCGCAAACTTGTTCAATACACTGAGATCCAAAATTGGTCTCCAGTCCCTGGTTTACTTTGGCACCAAAAATAGTCTTGAGTAGAATTCGGATCCTATCACGTCTGGAGGGACCATTTGGATGACTCTCTTTCTTAGCAGTTTTTCTATCTCTAGTGCTGTTTCTTCCCTTTGACTGGGTGGAACGTCGGGAAGGTTTTTTGAAGGGGCAGGACAAAGATCGAAGGGGATATGATAACCTCTGGTTATAATCCTTTGTATCCAAGAATCGGTGGTGATGGTTAGCCAGGCAGAAGGGTACAAGGAGAAATGTCCCCCAACCACCTCCAGAGGAAAGGAGTTGGGCCGCTCTTCAGGAGCGCTGGTAGGATTGACCAGGGAAAGAATCCCTGGAACCCTGGTTACGCGGACCCCCTCTGCCCTGAAAGGAGTGTCTTCCCTGTGAGTTTCCCCCTCTGCCTCAAGGGGAGAACTCAGCCTGTGTGTCACGGAAAGGACCCTGAGATTTCTTGAACCATATCTTCCCACTCTTTTGGTTTCAGGAGAAAGCGCGTTGAGGGGAAGAATAACGGACACCTATAGCAGAAAGGGTCTTACCGTCCTGTTCACATCTGGCCAGTGTGTTTTTAACTTTGGGCCCAAACAACGTGGAGGCCTCAATGGGAGCGTTAAGGAAGGAAGCCTTAAAGGGTTCCGCAAAATTGCACAAGCGCATCCAAGCGTGTCGTCTCAAGACCGCAGCTGAACCCGCTGCTCTAGCTGCTCCTTCTGATGCGTGAGATATCAGTCACATAGAGGAGTTAGATATCAGATCCCTTTGAAGCTTGGTAAAGTGTGCCATATAATTCAGGGACCTGATAGTAAAGGTCGCTGAAGCAAAGGTGCACTTCCCTATCCTGTCCAGGCAGATGGACAGTCTGGCTTTCTTCTTCTGTCAGATCCTTTTTTGTTGCGGCCGCCACCACTAAAGCATCCACAGGAAGACCTTTGGACCAATGGGGATCCGTGGCAGGAGGGGAAAAAATCTTATCTGGCCTCCAGGGAACAGCTTCGCTGGTATCAGGAGCCTTCCAAAGCACGCTGCACGATGAGCCGGACAAGTACATCGGCAGGTGGAGTAACCCAGGAGGTAGGAGGCCGGGCACTAAAGGCCTGCAGGAACACAGATTCCTCAGAGGTCAGACTAGAGGACTGCCAGTCACCTCTCTGTTTCTGGATTTCGAGGATATCACCAAAGGATACCTCAGATGGTGACCAAAGGGATCCTTCCCCCTCATCGAAATCTGTGTCTTCAGTGAGGGACTCCTCTGTGGAGTCCATGTGCTTCCTCTTACATGAACTTTTCCGGTGGACCTCTTCAGTGGGAGAAGCTGGAGAAGACAGCAGAAAAGGGGATTCTTGTGGGAATATGTCCTGAGGCCCTTGCACCTGGTGTCTGCTAGGTGCGACTTGTAAAACCAGTGTACCAGAGGAGGACGGAGGTATAGACAGCCCAGTATCACCAGCAGCAGCGAAAGCCTTCTCCATCAGTTGGAAGGCTGGCCCACCTGAAGAGGAGTGCATGTCTAGGACAGGGGTCACCCCTCCCCTAAGTGGCTCAGCCTGCCGACCCGGAGTCCCTGGATGGCTGTGGAGCAGCAAACTATGCATGTCACAACTGACAACCTGGGTCATAGCAAAACTTTCCTGCCATGAAGGCAACTGCGGTTCCTTAAAGGGGACCGCAGAAGGGAAAGACTGTGCTATATCCATGGACTTCAAAGGCAATGAAGGAGGAGAATAAGAAGGGGTCTTTGGAGATGGGTGATCACCTCACAAGGAAGGATAGTTCCTGAGGGGTGGGATACCTCTGGCCAAGAGCACCTGATCCACAAGATGCAACACATCATATTTGGAAAGGCTTCTAGTGGATCTCATGGAGACTGAGGGAGAAACAAGTCTGTCCACAGAAGAGGCAAATTCAGTGCCCATCTCACCCGTCTGCACTGAGGACAATGGTGCCGTGAGAGACTGGACTACGGGTGTCTGCACCGAAGAAGTCATCGGTGCTGAGGTTATGGTCTGTACCGACACAGGGATCGGTGCCGAAGTGGTTGCCGGTACCAAAGCTGGAACCGACAAAACTGGAGTCAACAATAAAGGCGTCGGTTCCGAGGAAGATCTCGGAGCCGACGAGGTCAAGGTCTGCACTGACTGAACGGTCGGTACTGATACAGTGGTAATAGTCTGAACCGAGGAGCCGCTCGGTGCCGATATAGTGAAGGCTGCTAGAGAAGACAGAGCCGAGATCACTAATGGAGCCGAAGGCCTCGGTGCCAAAGGTCTAGGCACCGAAAGCACTGGAGCTGACTGAGTGAGCTCCAGAGCCGAAACTTTAGCCTTTTTAGGTTTTGGTTGGTGGGAGTCCCCAGCCAGGGATGAAGGCAAAGATTTAGCCTTAGTAGGAACATCCAAGATTTTCTTATGGGCTCTAGGAGGGGTTTAGGCCTCCAACCCAGAAATAGCCTCTGAAAAGGGAGATTTAGAAAGTCCCTTCAGTAACAGCTTGTTTTTCCTTTCTAACAAGGTTTTATTCGAAAAGTTCTCACAAATAGTACAGGGAGGGTCAACAGACAAATGGGACGCCCCCAAACAATAAACACACAAAGAGTGTGCATCAGAAGTAGGTAGTCTGTGTCCACAATCAGAACACCGTTTAAACCCCAGACTACCTTTCTTATCTGCCATGACAGCAAATTAATTAATAGAAAAGGTACCACCAATGGTACAAGAGAATACCCGAAGCTATGAGAAAAAAGGGGAAGTATTACCAACGATGGCAGAGAGAGAATACCTTGCGGTAAAAGTGGTAAAGAAAATAGCAGAAAAACCTGAAGAAATTATGTACACTAGATGCGATAGGGTAAGAGGCAATGAAATATAAACTTTTCTGACAGAAAAGTAATCTGAAAGACTATTAAACAACAAATAACTGTACATAACTCAAGAGAAGTAGCTTGACACGACTGAATGGCAACACGGCAAATGAAATCTGGGGTAACAGGGAGAGGGGGATTGAGGGTAAGAGTTTAGCTCGAGGGTTTGAAGCTGACGTGAGCTTGGAAAATGGCCGTCTCAGTTCCGAGGTTGGAACCGATACCCATGCGTAAGGAATGAACGAGGATTAACAATATCAGATTAACTATTAGACCCTTAGCTCTGAGCTGTCTGGCCTGGAACTGCCTTAATGCAACAATAGTACTGAACTAGCCTGATATACGTTCGGTGCATAAGAATGAAACTAGGGTGTAATACCAACAGTTAGTCATTTTAAATAGCAAAATGCAGTGCAACTATGTACTGGAATTATATATATATATATATATATATATATATATATATATATATATATATATATATATGTGCATATACATACACATGCATAAAAGTGGATATCAGTGTTGGCACACTGAAAGAATCACAATAAAAAGTAGAGTCAAAGCAAAGTGTATAGAAGGAAAAAGGGCAGGAAGAGATTAAGTTATATGACCATAGTGATAACAGTTGCATTTTACTAGAGTCTTGTAATGTGCTTTTATTTATAATCAGAAATTATCTTTAAGAAAAGAACAGAGTCATTCCCACAGTTTGGGACCACAGACTTAGAAAGCATGTTCTGTACAGTGATGCCTAGTTTGCGAGGTTTGGAGAAGAGAACCTGAATGGTTATGATTTATAAGGTTATGTGTTGGGTGCATCTCTGAATAGTCTGGAGGCTAGTGTGGGAAAGTTCTCATTCTTGATAAGTTTAAATACAAGTGTGCGTCACTTAATGTCCTTCCACACAACGTCCAACCGCATTTACGTCCATAATGAGCTAATCGAACGCAAATGCAGTCGTATGTTGTGAAGGAGGACAGTAAGTGAAGCACAGTGTAAAGTATACAGGCTCGTTTAGCATCCTAGTCACTTAACGTTCAATGGGACAAAACCTATCCCAGACATTAAGCAATGGTTACCTGTAGTTGAGAGGTGAGTCGAAAGTCAGTATGGTGTGTCACAGGTAGCCAGTGGTTTTGAAGTGGTATTCATTTTATGGGAAAAGAATGATGAAGCTACATATGGCATTTGAAATGGACTGAATGGTGGATACATTTCTTTTAAACGATGCAGCAATGAGAGGGAGACGATAATCTAGCTGAGGCAGTAAGATACTCTTTATCAATGGCCTTCCTACAGAGTGTAGACAGAAAAGAGGTGATCCTATTAGTCCAGAATAGGAGACAGTTGATTTTTTATGTGTGCAGTCCAGCTGGAGATGAAATTTAGGAAGGAGCTCAAGCCAACCCTAGGTATTTGAATGAAGATACATTTTCAGTAGTATTATTCAGGTAATTGAGGATTTGTAGAGGTCTATAGATAGAAGTGAACTTTTGCTTAGTTGAAAACAACATTGTTTTTGTTCTACAGAAGTTAAGCAATAATTGTTTGTCACTGACCCATTGAATAAAGGCATGAAAATCAGCCAGAAGTTCAAATTCAAGAGAAGAGACAGAGTAGTTGGAGCAGTATAAGGCCATGTCATCAGCATAAAGCAAGTGAGGAAGATGGGGTAAGAATAGATCCTTGGGGAACACCTTTCTGCAGGGGGACAGCTGGAGAGATTAATGTGATAAAAATTCACTGAGAAGTGGCAGTTAGAGAAGTAGTTTCTCAACCAGGACAGTGTGTCATCACTAATGCCTATTTCAGTGAGATGGTCTACAAAAATCAGCAGGATTAAAAGCTCAGGTAAGGTCATGAGATAAAAATGATGATGTATAATCAATCTGTATGGAAATCTCCAGGAACAGATGGTATTCCTGTGTAAGTCTGGCAGTTAGGAGGGAAGACAGTGATAAAGATCCAGGCAGTGCACTTATTAGCCAGTTACTGAAATTTACCCAGAAAGATAAATTCACTGGCTCTCTTTTCTGAGTTTCTGTTTTCACACTGGGGGAGCAGAAATTAAACTGTTACTCAGTGTGAAGCCATCTTGGAAGTCCCGTGATAGTGGGATTTTGGATGCAGATCCTTAAAGAAAATAATAACAATCATACAGAATATTATAGTCATGAAGTTGAAGAAAGTATTCTAAGAAGTAAGCCAACATGGGAATGAAAAAAGGAGATTTTGCCAACAAGGATGACTACAAGTAGAGGTGCAGAACATAGGTAAGAGGGGACTTGGATTTACTGCAGAAAACTGGCAAATGTATCAACTACTGGGAGCAAATAACTAGCGACTGAAAGGTAACAGAGTGAGATGAGGCCAAGAAGAAATTTGGACTGCAGACTGCAAAAATCAATCTGAAGAGAAGAGAATAGAAAAGATTGGGAAGACAGACTATAAAAGCAATTTACAGTGGAACATGGGAAGACATATTGTGGCTCCAATTATGTAACAAAATCCAGAAGGTTTAGGATTTTTACTTGGATCTGCTTGCAAATGTATTTGTATACTCAAGTAGATTTGAAATAAATTTCCTCTAGCAGATAGCAAATGTTGAAGGTGTGATGGGGAAGAAGAAGGTAACTGGGAGCAAGTTTTTTTTGGGAGTGTAATGAGTTGACAGGAAATTATTCTTTTGGGTTCAAATACATTATCTGAATTCCCTAGGCATGGTAAGGCCTTATTAAAGTTTAATTCTATTGTCTGCCAAAAAGCAATTACTAGAAGATGGAAATCAAAATCTAAACCAACTGTATTTGAAGTGCTGAATGTTGTAAAAGAGATAAAAGAACTGGAAGTGGGATCTTTAGAAAAGAGAAGGAGCAAATTAAATAGAAATAAATGAATTTGTAGGAACAATACATGCAGAATAGTATTCTGGAGGAGTAGTAAGGTTTAAGGATGGGCAGAAATTGAGCAACATATTTAATGTTGAACCAAATGACAGTTGCTATAAAGAAAGAAAACATATATGTAATGTATAAGATATTTAAATAAAATAATTCTAACTTGATTTGTTGTCTTTTCTATTAATGTTTCTGTGCCTATGTCTCAAGTGGTAATTTAATAAAAGTGCTAAAAAGGTACAACAGAAGTCAATAAAAATGGCTTCAGTAATTAGGCCTTTCACCATTCCAAAAAATGCCTTCTCTGAGTGTCTAGATTGTTCTGGTTGTACTGTGACCAGACCAAAAGCCATGGTGCTTCTGAGACAGAAGGAGGTATTGGCTGATGTACTGAGTGAGTTGCAAGTAAAGTATTTTTTCCAGAATCATTCCTAAAGTAGGGAAAATAAAACTGAGCCAAAAGTCTGGAGGAAAGGTTGGAATTTACAGTAGTATTTTCTAGGTATTAAGCATAATATTAAGTGCAATGCACAGGTTCTTGGGTGTGTTTCAATTGTGTTATGATGTTGTCTTCACTGTGATACATAAACCATGGGTGAAGGTTGTCAGTACCAGGAAGACCTATCAAGTTTTAATCTTTTTGATAAGAGGGTGAATGTCTTTGTATGCAATAGTTCTGAAGTGGAATGAATTGATGTATGGAGAAGAGGTGGGAGTGGCGGAGGGAAATAAAGGAGATCGGAGGTAAAATGTTAAGAGGATGTAGAATTCATGGAGGGAAGATTATTCCAATTATGTAAGATGGTTGACCTGTTTCCAGAAGTTTTGAGGTGATTTTATTAGTGAGGTTTGGTATGATTTCATCAGATGACTTTTATGACAGTGTACTGCTTTGTTAGCAAGGTTGCAAATCTGGGTGTAGCATTGTCTGTTTGTGGTACTGAGAATACCATACCTTGTCTCTGAGTTGTAGAAGAGCTTTAAATTTGTAGGTAACAAGTTTATTAGTTTTTAGTTTGTACAGTCAATGGATTACTGGGGATCATGAGTTCTGCAGGTCAGTCAATAGAGAGGTGAATAGTTCTGCAGTAGTATTAGGGTCAGATGAATGCAGAACTGGTGACCAGTCCATTAAGGAGAGGGTGGATTTAAGTTTGGTGATGTAAGACAGTGATCTATTACAAAAATATTTGAGCTTTGGGTCATGTTTATATATGGATGAGAGATATGAAAACTGATTGGGCAGTGGTCACTGAAAGATGGCAGGTGGATGGTGATGTCTGAGATAAGACGTTTGTTAGTTAATATGAGATATAGGAGGGAATGATGAGATATGTTGAGGTTGAATGTAGCAGGTTGAGATGTGGGCTGGGTGAAGTTGAATTGTATCAAAAGACTGTTCAGGTAATTGGAAATGGGACTGAGCAGGTTGAGATTGAAGCCTCCCAGTATTATGATATTTTTTTGTATCATTTGTAGAGGAAATAATGTCTTTTAGTACATTATTTTGTTTGGAGAATGAGGAGGGAGGTGGTAGATATGCTACAGTGAGATCCAGTATGGTATTCTTGGAGAGAAGAACTGTCTGTCTTAGTGTTATGTTGAACAAGTAGTTCGATGTTTAAATATGGTTTGAACATGAGAGTTCTACCTCCTTGTCTTGAACCTGGTCTGGGGTCAATAAAGTAATGAGGGAAAATGATTTAAGAAAGGATTGTTAGCCTTAATCCACAATTCTGTGATAATCAACTAAATCAGGCTTATGTAAGGAAATAAAGACATTAATTTGATCTGCTTTGTTTTTTATACTTTGTAGGTGAAGTAGGATGTGGACAGTAGGGATGGACCTGGGTTAGCTTCAATGTTACCTCAAAGAAGCAGTAGGACGATATGATAGGGAAAGTTTGTAGAGATGCTTGAGCAGGTACAGGAGCTGATTATTAAATGATAAATGAGTATATATGTGTGTATATATACATAAATATATATATATATATATATATATATATATATATATATATATATATATATACATATATATATATATATATATATACATATAAATATATATATATATATATATATATATACATAAATATACATATATATATATATATATATATATATATATATATATATATATATATATAGGTTCATAGGTTCATACTAGGCTATCTGCCCTAGGGCATTTATAAGCCTAGCCAGAGTGTGTTTGGCTTTCGCCACTCATTTTAAATGAATTTTGCTATGCCCTTTTTTGAGGTTAGTATACTGTGCCTCTGTCTAACAGTGACACAGAAGTGATACCCAGGGTAAACCTACTATCTCCCATCCACTCATCAAAATTCCTCTTGAAGAGAGTCAATGAGGGACTCTGCCTAACCTGGACTGGGATTTTATTCCAGAGTGAAGGGAGCCTCTGGGTTATCAATCTGTCCCTCCAGCATGTCCTATTTATTTCAGTGCTGAGGTTCAAGTCTCTCAAGCGCGTAGCTCGATGGGATTTGGATTTTCTGAGGTGCAGCATGTCCATTAATTCCGGGTTGGACATGGCTTTATACGTCAGGCACAGATCGCCTCTGAGCAGGTGGTATGCCACTGAGTAGAGCTGGAGTTTCTTTAACCGGGCAGCATATGGCATCTGTTTGAGCCCTTTGATCCTCTTGGTGAGGTACTTTTGGGGTCTTTCCAGTTGCTGCAGGTGTCTGGTAAGGTACATCCCAAAAGGGGCATTGTACTCAATTATGGGCCTGATGTGGGATGAGTAAAGAGGCACGATGACCTCCCCTGATCTAGATGTGAATCCCTTCATGATTAGGTGGGCTATATAAAATGTTTTTCTAACCACTTTGGCCATGTGGTTGACAAATGAGAGATTGCTATCAACTTGGGTCCCCAGGTCCCTAATTACTTCTTCCGTACTTAATGGATTACCACCTATGTGGTAATTTGTGGGCACTTTGTTTTTGCCAAAGGGATGACTATACACTTTTTGGCGTTTAGCTTGAGGCCATGGCTCTGGCACCAGTTGTCTGTTTCTATGAGGCCCTTTTGTAGGATGCTTGTGTCGGCTGGAGAGTCGATTATGGTGCCCAGTTTGCAATCATCTGCGAACTTGATCAGCCACAGTCCTTCCGTGTTAGCCTGTACCTCCGAGAAATATATACCGAACAAGAGAGGTCTCAGGACTGAGCCTTGTGGGACGCCACTTGTAACTGGTTTGGAGTCTGACATAGCTCCAGCAATTCTAACCATGTGGGTTCTGTCCTTGAAAAGTGCCAAAGTACTGCAAGCAGACAATCCAAAAGGAAAAACCACTTTAATGACAAAACACAGCAGAGATTTCGGACATAATCCTTCTTCAATACTACAAACTTATAAAATTTCTTTCATCTTATATACAGGCCCAAAGTAGTCATGTGGTTAGCAGCCCAAAAATCACATGACCATAAGTATCACTCAATAAGGCAAAGTTAAAACAACACAGATAGCAATGATTCTATAGTACATAACAAAAAAAAAAAAAAATTTAAATAATTTAAAATTCAGCTTGCTAATATGATTAATAATCAGTTACACATAAAATTCATATCATAAAATTCATATTGTAGAAACAATATACATAATTATAAATTCAATCTACTGAGCTTAACCAAAATTGGTTTAAGGCTCAGCATACTGTTCAAGCCAGGAGAACGGTCACCAGCAAACCTTAAAATCCACTCATATTCTTTAATTTCTAAGAAGTTATTTATATCATATATTTTAATCATATTAGCAAGCTAAATTTTAAATTATTTATTTATTTTTTTTTTTGTTATATACTATAGAATCATTGCTATCTGTGTTGTTTTAACTTTGCCTTATTGAGTGATACTTATGGTCATGTGATTTTTGGGCTGCTAACCACATCACTACTTTGGGCCTGTATATAAGATGAAAGAAATTTTATAAGTTTGTAGTATTGAAGAAGGATTATGTCCGAAAGCTCTGCTGTGTTTTGTCATTAAAGTGGTTTTTCCTTTTGGATTGTCTGGTTCTGTCCTTGAGCCAGTTTGCAACCCATCTAGTGACATAGGGGTTTGTATTTAAGCTGGTGAGCTTATCTATAATGCCCGAGTGGGGTATTGTATCGAAGGCTTTTGCAAGGTCCAGGTAGGCTGTGTGGACCACCTTCCCTTCGTCAATGGCCTTGGTGACTGTTTCAAAGAAATCAACCAGGTTTAAGAGGCAGGATCTGTCCTTAAAGCTGAACTGGGTAGGATCCAGTGTCTGTAGGTCCCCAATATCTTTATTTATGAGGTCCATGATGATCCTTTCCATAGCTTTGCAGACCAAGTTAGTCAGGCTTATGGGGCGATAGTTTCCAGGATCCGTTGAGGCACCACCTTTGTGGAGAGGGACCACTGTCGTATATATATATATATATATATATATATCTATATATCTACAGATATATATATATATATATATATACATATATATATATATATATATATATATATATATATCTACAGATATATATATATATATATATATATATATATATATATATATATATACTAGCTGTACCCGGCCACGCATTGCTGTGGCTCAGTCTGGTTAAATGGAAAAGAAAGAAAAGAGAAAGTGCACATTTCTAATATGTTTAATTTCACAATGCTTGTGGGTATACAATATATTTTGTTGTTCTATTGTCTGTGCAGATATAGAGATTGTCTGGTTTGCCGACTCTAGAACACGCAACATATAATTGTCCATGTGAGAAGCAATCCGTGTGTAGATCTAAACCGCACAATTCTAAAGATTGGCCCTGAGCTTTGTTGATGGTGATTGCAAACACCAATCGAATTAGGAATTGCAATCTCTTACATTGAAATGGCATATAGGTTCATACTAGGCTATCTGCCCTGGGGCAATTATAAGCCTAGCCCGATTCTGTATGGCTTATGCCACCCCTTGATTTGAGTATACTGTGCCCTTTTTAAGGTTTAGTTTACTGTGCCTCTGTCTAATAGTGACATGGGAGTAATCCCTGGGACAAACCTACGATCCCCCATCCACCTATCGAGATTCTTCTTGAAGAGATTCAGTGAGGTGCTCTGCCTCACATGAACTGGAATTCTATTCCAGAGCGAAGGGAGCCTCTGGATTATGAACCTGTCCCTCCAGCAAGTTTTATTTATTTCTGTGCTGAGGTTCAAGTCCCTCGAGCGTGTGGCTCTAAGGGATTTAGATTTACTGAGGTGGGGCATGTCCATTAATTCTGGATTTGACATAGCTTTGTATGTCAGGCATAGATCACCTCGAAGTAGGCTGTATGCAACTGAGTAGAGCTGGAGTTTTTTTAACTGAACAGCATATGGCATCTGTTTGAGACCCTTGATCCTCTTGGTGAGATACTTTTGGGGTCTTTCTAATTGCTGCAGGTGTCGGGTAAGGTACATCCCAAAAGGGGCATTGTATTCTATGATGGGCCTGATGAGGGATGAATAAAGGGGCACGATTATCTCTCTTGATCTAGATGTGAAATCCTTCGTGATGAGGTGGGCTATGTAGAAGGTCTTTCTAACCACGTTGGCAATGTGGTTTTCAAAGGAGAGATTGCTATCAACTTGGGTCCCCAGGTCCCTAATAACTTTCTCTGTACTTAATGGGTTTCCGCCTATGTGGTAATTTGTGGGTCCAACAAACAAATAACAAAAAACCAAAAACTGCTGAAAGTGCGGACTGCACACAATAAGAGATCGCTGGTAAAAAGCAAACCACAACTTTATTGTTGCGAAACACAATACAGATAAATCCTGATAAAGGTGAGCACTTTCGGCAAGTTAGAATAACCCGCCTTCATCAGACAAGTAATGAGACAAGGGCAAAAGATTTTGTACTTGACAATTAAAACAGCAACCCAATGGTATTAAAATGCATTACCTGATTAAAGAAGCTCCATAGAAACCTTAAAGGAATATGGTAATTTGTGGGCACATTGTTTTTGCCAAAGGGTATGACTATACATTTTTTGGCATTTAGCTTTAAACCATGGCGCTGGCACCAGTTATCTGTCTCTCTGAGACCTTTTTGAAGGATGTTTGTGTCAGCTGGAGAGTCGATTATGGCGCCCAGTTTGCAGTCGTCTGTGAACTTGGTGAGCCATAGTCCTCCCACGTTTGCCTGTACCTCGGAAAAGTATATACCGAACAAGAGTGGTCCCAGGACAGAACCCTGTGGGATGCCACTTGTGACCGGTTTCGAGTCTGACATGGCTCCAGCAACTCTCACTCTGTGGGTTCTATCTTTGAGCCAGTTTGCGACCCATCTTGTGACATAGGGGTTTATATTTAAGCTGGATAGCTTATCTATGATGCCCGAGTGGGGTATTGTGTCAAATGCCTTTGCAAGGTCCAGATAGGCTGTGTGGACTACCTTCCCTTCATCTATGGCTTTGGTGACTGTTTTGAAGACGTCAACCAGGTTCAAAAGGCAGGATCTGCCCTTGACAAAGCCGAACTGGGTAGGATCTAGTGTCTGTAGGTCCTCAATGTCTTTGTTTATGAGCTCCATGATGATCCTCTCCATAGCCTTTCAGACTAAGCTAGTCAGGCTTATGGGGCGATAGTTTCCAGGGTCTGTAGAGGCTACAACTTTGTGGAGTGGGACCACTGTTGCTGTACGCCATTCTGTGGGAACATATCCTGTAGTGAGGCTGAGATTGTATAGCTGTTTTATTTGAGGGATTAGTTCCTCTTGGAGTTCATGTAGGACGCAACCTGGGACGCCATCTGGTCCCATGGAAGCAGTGTTTTTTGCTTTGGAGAGGGCAGCCTTCACCTGAGCATCAGAGATGTTTGGGAGGCAGCTCTCTGCCGGGATAGATACTTGCTCTTTTGCGGGGGAGGGGGTGGAGAAGTTTGCACTGAACCTGTCTGCCAGGATAATGGCGATGTCTGTGGGTTCAGTGTATTTTTTGTCGTTTAGAATCAACTCAGAACAAGTCTGGGAGTTGCATCCCAGGTTCCTAACATAACTAAAAAAAGCCTTATGATTGTCTTTGGTGTCCTGTGCAATTTTTCTCTCGAAGCTGGCCTTGGAGGATTTTATGAGGGATCGTAATTTTTTGCTAGTACTGATCAAAGATGCCTTCCCTATTAGGGATTTTGCTCTATCGTGTAGTAGTTTCCTCCTTCTGTTGTACAGTTTATTTATGGCAGGGGTCCACCAGACTGGACGCCTGCCTTTGGATGATTGGGTCTTGGTTTTGTTTGGGATAGCATGATCCATGCATTCCTGGAGATGTCCGTAGAATGCGTTTATATAGGATTCTGCAGTTTGGGCCGTAGTTTCCACTGGCCCTGGGGCCTTGAAGGATTCCACTTCGGTTTTGAGAAGTGAGAAGTTTGCTTTTGAGAAGTTTTTCACTGTGGTTTTCTGGGCTGGGGGTGGGGTCGGGATGTGGACATCCAGTGAAATTAATTTATGGTCTGATCTTACCAATGAGGGATATACTTCTGGTGTGGAGCATAGAGTCCCCATGTTGGTAATGATCAGGTCTAGTATGTTGTCCCCTCCTGTGGGAGTGGTGACTAGTTGTTCCATAGCATTTGAGTTTATAATTTCCAGGAACCTTTGGGATAAGGTGCTGGGGCTTGAGTAGTGCTCCCAGTCAATGTTTGGGTAGTTGAAGTCACCCAATATAATGGTGTTCGGAGAGATCTTCATGTTCTCCAATGTTTTCAGGAAAGCCGAGTGGGATTCCTGACTTTGAGAGGGTGGTCTGTACGATGCTATAAACTGAAAAGCAGTCTTGCCCACTGTTAGTTTCACATGGATGGTCTCTGATACTTCGTGCAATGCCACTAACCTGGAGGTGTGGATATCCTTGATAAAGATGGAAACTCCCCCTCCTTTTGTGGTTCAGTCCGGGTTTTGGGGCCGAAAAGTATGATATGAGGTATAGCCTGGTAGTGCTGGGGTGCTCTCTGGAGCCTTGAACCAGGTTTCTGTCACTGCACAGATATCGATGTTCTCCATACTGAGGAGAGCTTCGAGTGTGTGCATCTTGAGGTTAAGACTTCTGGCGTTAAGCAGCATTACCCTTAGTTTCTTGTTCCTTGTGCTGTCTATGGGGGTGGGTTTGACTTTTGAGCCTTGCCTAAAAAAGGCACTATGGGGGTGGCAAGAGCCTTTGCCAATATCCGAAAGCCCAGTGGTGACAGGTGCAAGCCGTCCCTAGCGAAGCAAGGTGGCTTGTCGAGCATGTCATCCCAGGCTGACAGACACTGGATCCCCTTTGAATGACACCAAAATTTTAGCCAATTGTTAAAATCGATCATTTTGTCTTTGTACTGTGGCATCATTCTAGGTGAGGGTAAGATGCTGCTCAAGGTCAGGGTCATACCAGCCTGGGCTACATGATCAGAGAGCTCCTCTATGTCTCTTTTCATGTAGTCCAGGGTGGTACGTCTCAGGTCATTCACACCAGCATGTACAATGACTGAGTCATATTTGTATTTGCTTTGGAGTGACCTGAGTGCTTGCGTTATGTGGCGGATCCTAGCACCCGACAGGCAGTTCACCGTGACCTTTTCTTTATTCAGCCTGGTGAGCGGGACGTCAATGTGTCTGACAATAGAGTCACCTATTACAAGAGTATCAGGTGTGTTATTCAGCCTTAAGGGCTGTGGCTGCTTAGCACACTGACTTTGTGGGCTATGTGTTGTGCGTGTTTTGTTTTGAGGTAGCGTTTGCTTGGATGTCTGCTTTGGAGGTCTCTGTTGCTTAGGTAGATTTTTATTTAGAGCCTCCGAGTATGTTTTTGTGTATTTATGTGTTTGGTTCGCTGATGTAGTGGGACTATATGATACTGGAATTGTGTTGTGTGAGGTTACCTTCTCCTCCTGACTGGTTACACCAGTTTTGAGATGAGAGAGCTCAGCCTCCAGTTTGGCTAAATAGTTGCATCTCTCACATATATTTGAACCTGTTTGGAGGAGGAGAGGGTTGTCCGTGTACATGAGACAGTTGTAACATTGCCTCAAAATTCCCAGATTCAACAGCTGGACTGGAGAGGAAACCATTGACTGACCTTTGGACATGCTAGAGTAATATAGGGAAACTGAATTTAAGACAGACCAATAGAGGACAGGGTAATCGTAGAGAGTATAAGAGTTAAGTAGTGCTTATGGTTTAATAGTACTAACTTGTAGGATTACTTAATTGGACCAGTGAAGGGCCTTAGAATGAGAATATGGTGTTTAAATTGAGAGATAGAGCAGTTCTAAGGGAAAAAGTGAAGAGCAGACTTTGTGGAGCCAGGAATAGTTTAAACCCAATTAGGCGGTGCTGCCCGCTGTTGCACTATGCACAAAAACGCGCAAAACCGCGCAAAAGAGGGTTTTAAGAGAGGAAGATGAAGGAGTTTGGAATTGACCCAAAATGGCCAATAAAACTACAGTTTCAAGTCAGTAACCACTCCCACAGGGGCAGGCAGGCTGCTCAATGTTTTTCACTGCCACTCATCAACAGAGAGACTTCCCTTTAGCCCAAGCAAAAAATGGCCTCCAAGAAACTTACAAACAGTTCAAGAACAGCAAGCCTGTAACTGAACTTTTTTAAATCTCAGAAAAGTGGGAAAAAGGCAAGATTTTTTTTTGTTTTTTTGTTTTTTTCAGAGATAGCAGAGGTTCACAAGTATCAACAAGTTGACCCCACAGAAGAGTGCTAGGCCAAAGACAGATAAAATGCAAGTTTTGAGAAAAAAATGATTTTAAAAATAAGTGCAAACAGGAAATTCAGTAAACAGCTCTAGGTTGTGCTCTAAATACAACCAAGTTACTAATGCAGAAATCAAGTTTAACAAGCCAGAAAATGCTCAAAATAGGCGGCTATGCAGAAAAACTTAGCAAATAAACAGAGGAAAAATACTTAAAATCTCAAAAGTGGCTCCTTTCTTCTCTCAGCGTTTTCTCCTCTTGGTGAGTGCTTCACCAACTGCCAACAAGCCTGAAAAGACACCAAAACCACGAGGCAACCAGGTTTTAAGAGAGGAAGATGAAGGAGTTTGGAACTGACCCAAAATGGCCAATAAAACTACAGTTTCAAGTCAGTAACCACTCCCACAGGGGCAGGCAGGCTGCTCAATGTTTTTCACTGCCACTGATCAACAGAGAGACTTCCCTTTAGCCCAAGCAAAAAATGGCCTCCAAGAAACTTACAAACAGTTCAAGAACAGCAAGCCTGTAACTGAACTTTTTTAAATCCGTTGGAATCATAGGAATGCGAGGAATGAGGACATCTTCACTTTTGAAAGGTCCTGTCAAGATTGTTGCTTCTATGACGTTGCTCATTAATTTTTTTACTGCAAGCCACGTGCCGTTGCAAAGCTTTGGCTGGTTGATATTTTGCAACATGATAATTGGCACACCGATTTTCAACTGCAGTACGTGCGGTGGCATCCCTGGCAGATCGAGTGAATTCAAAAATTCTGTTGGATAATTAACCGCTTCATCTGCTTCCACAACAGTGTCGACGGACTTGTATGTGACTGCCTCGCTTTGAATGTTAGACTGAATAATATTGTTAAGTTCGTAGACGTCTCTGTTCTTGGCCGCAAGAATAGCTCGTTCAGTCAGCCAATTGTGATTCTTATAATTGGTTTGAATATTGGGAAATACTTTTTCAACCAATTCTTCTTTTGACGTCACTAAATTGCAGAAGTTATGAGGCAATGAAATTCATCCTGAGGTCAGATCAACCGACACCTTTCCATTCCCAATTTCCAGCAATTGATGTGAGAATATCTCAGCTGATCGATCGTTTTGCAGCTGGACACGCATATTTGTAGTTAATTTTAATGTCTTTACATGTCGCCACAAAGTAGAGTATTATAGGCAAGCATTTATTTCGTCCGCTGGTGTCGATCGAGGAGAACGAAGAAGATCTGAAGCTGCAGAACGCGATCGCCGTGCTCGCAACTGTGCATCCTCAAGTCTGGCTGCACGTCGCTCTGCTGCTTCCTTGGCATGTATTTGAGCCATTCTTTGTCTGTTTCGCTCATTCGCTGATGCCTGTTCTTCCTCAGTTTGATTTGCAATTACTCGTCGCACTGCTTCCGCTCTGCGAGTACGACGACCTAAGTTTGATCTTCTGCGAGGCATTATTTGGATGAACTAAAGCAGATCAATTGCACTGAAAAAGAAGTAAGAAAGTTATAACAAAAACATATAAAATTGCATATTTGTATACAAATATATAGAATCCATAGTAGGTATATAAAAACACGCGCGTATTCGAATGCAACGTGTGACATCTATATAATAGTAGGTATATAAAACCACACGCGTATTCGAATGCAACATTGTGTGAAAATTTCAAAGCAATCGATGAAGAACTTTCGGAGATTTAAGATTTTGAAC